>NC_085138.1:18754939-18879939 GCF_035046485.1 Aedes albopictus
CGATCGAACTTTTCGATCGTTTAGTATAAAAGACGATGCTAACCGTGCTAACACTTTCACGCCGTAAATATAAGAGTTAGAATATGGCGTCCTTGGTGAAAATTGTAGGAAACACACTAATCTACAAGTTTGCCGAGCATCACATTCTTATACTCGGCTTCTGAAGTAAGTTATAGACAAATGCGTCGAACGATTGCCAGATGATCGAAAACATTCTTGGAATGAGACATTTCTGTAGGAAGTCCTGGAAGAATACAGTCTAGCGTTTATTGATGAAGAAAAACGTGTTTATGATTCAACATTGCCATTTTATACATAATAGGTAATTATTTTAAGTAATATCTTTTAACATAATTTTCACAGTTATTAACTGAGAACTTTGCTTTGTCAATGAATCCACGGATTACTGGTGGGATTGCATCAGTAGTTTATGACATTTATTCAAGCAGCTCTTGCTAGAGTCTCTCGAAGAATGCATTCAGGATAGGGTAAAAATTTACTTCGTCGCATGCTCTAATATTGGTCTCCTCAGAACAAAAATATCAAATCATTAGAAATATTCTTACTTACCTTTGCTGATGCCTCATTAGATGGAAGCAAAAAAATGTAGACTATCGATAACCACCCTCCAGCACTAGAAATCGAATAATTAGATACGCAAAATTTCACGTTTCAATTTCACTCCACTTGCGACTTCACATTTTTTCTCGTTTTGCGTTAGACGACGGCAACCACACCAAAGCAGCAGCTAGTCGAGTTGATCCTCATCTCCGTTCAATTTTCACTTCACCAGATGCACTGTTGAACCAACCTTTAATTTACACCTCACAAAGGTCTGTAGCACTTCAAAGTTGGATTTTACTGCTGAAGAATGCAGCAAAAGCTGTTCAATTAATCAAATAAATCACTTTTCCCCCGTCGGTAAAATGTAAACAACAAGCTTTCATCGTCTAGGGAGGATGGAAGCAAAAGTGTGCGTGGATTTTCTGTATACGAAACATCGTATTTCACAAGCACAGAGAATGATTTCCGCGTTACACTGTGTTGGCGTATAACGATCTAATGGGCAAAAATATTAATTTAAATGTTTTGGTCGTTATTCTCAAGCAACATCCACTTTATTTTAAAAGCTTTTCGTTCAATCATACTTTGGAAACATGTTTTGATTTGCGTTGCGAAGAATTCGATCGACTTTTCGAATAAGCACCTACGGTCAAATCATAATTTTAGATCATCCTATGTACCATAGTGTCACGTAAAAAGTGTGCCCGGAATTCAATTCAGGTTTCGCCCGAAATAGACGTGGGCAAGACGGAAACAGAATTCGAGGAACAATTATTCAATCTTATTATTTAAAGGAAATTATAGTTCTTTCACAATATATTTTTATGTGATATGAAAGCTAACTTACAAATTAGCAAATGATACCAAATTGGCAATGAGGCATTAGGCGAGGTGCAAGAATAAACTCGATTATTATTGGTCGGTGCTTAGGAAGACGAAAATTAGATAAAACCTCCGTCTATATAAATTATATTAAGATTCTCAGAGATTCTTCATGGTATTCTTCCCGGACAACCTCTTGGCGTTCCTCCAGGGTTCCTACTGAAATTGCTCCAGGAATTTCTATTGGGATTCCTATGAGTTGGGACTCCTCAAATAATTCCTGCTGAGAGTACTCCAACAATTCCTCCAGGAATTCATTTGAGAAATCATGCTGGGATTCCCCTAGGATTGATCCAATAATTTCCCCCGTGATTTCCTCAGGAATCATTCTAGAAATTTCTCTAGGGATTCTTCCAGGTATTTCTTCGAGGATTCTTCCAAGAATCCTTCCAGGCATTCCTCCAGCAATTACTGTCCGGACTCCTCAATTCTTGCTGTTAAATTTTCCAGAAATTCCTCCTGTGATTTGTTTGCTCTAGAGCAGAGGTTTCTATTGGGATTTCTCTAGAGAAAGCTTCACAGAATTCACCAAGGATTAGTCCAGGTATTTCTCCAAGACATCTTCCAGGAATTTTCGTTGGTATTCCTCTAGGAATTCGTATTTCCTCCAAAAAAATCCCTGATTCTTCTAGTAATTCCTCCTTTGATTCCTCAAAGAGTTCCTCCAAAGATTCCTTCAAGAATTCCCAGACATTTTATCCGAGAATTCTTCCGTATTTTTTGCAGGAATACCTAAAGAAAGTTCTTGCGAGGAATTCAACACTCCTACAGAAATTCACTGCCCCCACTCGCATAACAGTCCCATTTGCAAAAAGTAGGAATTGAGAAAACGGCATTTGAAGTTTGAAAACTTGTTTTCATATAAAACTTTGAAAAATCGCCAAAATTTGAAAAATATTTCGATCATCTCGAAACTTTCACAGATTGCTTTGTACATGAATATATAACTGTAAAAATTATTACAATCACTACAAAGTTATTCAGTTTTTTGTTACGTAACACAAAAATCCATGATGGGACTGTTATGCGGGTACTTTTGATATGGGACGCTCATAACTTGGTATTTTTTTCACACATTGACATAAAAATTCGTAATTTTTATTGTTGTTTTTGAAAGTACATCAAAAATGATGACTATTCATAACGTTAACTCAAAAGTGATGAAAAGTCAAATGGGACTGTTATGCGAGTGGGGGCAGTTCATTCAGAGGTTGTTTTTTTTTTTTTGAATTTCCCCTTGGATTTCTCTATGTATTCCTCCAAAAATTTCTTCGGGCCTCGGTCTAGAAGTTGTTCTAGAGATCTTTTTTATGGTTTACTCATGGAAAAGGAACAGCGACGTGGTTTTATTATTTAAACGGTATCGAATAAAAACGACAAAAGCAAAATACTTCAGTTTTTTTTCTTTGGCAGCTTTGTTCCTTCGTCATGGGGTGTTGTCTAACTTTTGTTGGGTTCATAAAAGGGCAACGAAGGAAACTAAACTGCCGAAAATACCAAAACTCACCCTAACTGAAAGCTAATAAACAACAACACTTAATTCAACATTCGTATTTTCTTTCCAGCATCACCCTTCAGCAATTACGCATTCGCCAATTCAGTATTTTTGGACTATCAGCCATACGCAAGTGCAAGTGGAAGAAACATAATTCTAAGTGATAAGTAGTGCGCAGGGAGAGAAGAGTGTGGAAACCCGCCGGTAGGGGAAATTCCCACACTTGGCTTGGCGGGGGAATTTCCGAATCGTTAGTGAAGAATCCCACACAGAGCGAGTGATAATAGTGAAGAGTGGTGAGTGTGCAGTTCAGAAGAAATAATGGCGGCCACAATGGATCAGGCTGCTGTGCAGCGGCGATCCCGGGAAATCGAAACGGAGTACCTGTCCAGTTTGGCCGATCTGAACGTCAACAGTAAACCGTTGATCAACATGCTGACCATTCTGGCCGAGGAGAATCTGGACTACGCCCCGATCATCGTGAACGCAGTGGAGAAGCATCTGGCCAAGGTATTTATGATTTGTACTAACTGTAGTAATCCATGAATCAATCAGTGGGAGTTAACAGCTCACGGAAATGTGATTAAACTGCGGGAGTGGGTATGGGGCAGTTTATGTAATTGTGCTCGTAAGCACCCATAATGATTAGGGACCGTCCATAAATGCCGTTCATGCATTTTAGGGGGAAGGGAATCCTCTGATATTGTTACGGATCATGTATCAAATATGGAAAAATAGGCTGCGAGGTGGAAGAGGTGTAAAGTATAGTCTAAACGATGCTGTCATTCATGGATGCTCCCTAAATAGGTTTGTTTCGCTCAGGTAGTTGTCACAGCAGTTTCAAGTGGATTGATTAAGCACATCACGTATCGTCGAAAGAGAAATCGTTAAGTACACGTTGTTGTGTCCGTGGATTTTTTGTTATGCTGTGTTGAATGATTTACTGATTGATAAGAAATGTGTAAAAATGATTATTTCCTAGAAGGTATTCTGGTTTAAAGCTGTACAAAAGAGAAGAAGCTTGAAATGTTTTTTTATTTATGCTCTTATTTTTTGTTTTTTTTTTCAATGTTCTTATTTGACTAAATGTTTATTTCTATTGGTAAGGCAACTTCTTGTTCACGCTAACACCGCTCAGCACTAAAGTGCATAATTTCCAGACTACACAAAAAATGTGTAACCCTTGCACATTTACAAAATCAGCTCCTGTGTCCGCAAAATCATGAAATTCGCAAAAAAATGTATGGCAATCTAGCTAGGTTTACTAGTGACCTTGGAAAACAAAAAAAGAATCAACATTTCGCATCTAGGCGAGTGTACGAGCTGTTTTTGTGAATATGTAACTGTTACACATTTTTGTGTGGTCTGGAAACTATGCACTTATGAGTAAGTTTTTACTTTTCTAGGTTTAATCACCGCATGACTTTATGATAATTGAATTTTATTGGTTTTTCTCGGTGAACTTAATACTACTCAAAGAAGGAGGGAGTAACGAAAGTAATGAAAGAAACGGTGGATAGAATCGCAAGTGTGCGACGAGAGAAATTGAATAGAAGTTGAAAATTAACAGAGGGCCATAATTGAACAACACAATCACAACGACGACCCCTTTGCCTAACGTTCTCGTGTTGAACGGCTAGGTACTAGTAGTTTGATGATGACTACTAGCCCTAGACAGGCAAAAAGATCGTGGTTGTGATCTGTTAAATGTTGTTCGGCTTTGCTTTCGGTTCTATCGATCTGTGACACTTGTTCAGAGATTCATATCGTCATTTGCCTGTCTAGGGCTAGTAGTCATCATCAAACTACTAGTACCTAGCCGTTCAACACGAGAACGTTAGGCAAAGGGGTCGTCGTTGTGATTGTGTTGTTCAATTATGGCAATTATGGTCATGCGGTGATTAAACCTAGAAAAGTAAAATCCAATTGGCAAGAAAGAATGAAACTTGGTTCGAATAAGATCATTTGGACACAATAGGAGCATACGAGATGAAAGCGCGAAAAATCAAACAAGTAACGTTCGCTCGATATGAATCTCTGAACAAGTGTCACAGATCGATAGAACCGAAAGCAAAGCCGAACAACATTTAACAGATCACAACCACGATCTTTTTGCCTGTCTAGGGCTAGTAGTCATCATCAAACTACTAGTACCTAGCCGTTCAACACGAGAACGTTAGGCAAAGGGGTCGTCGTTGTGATTGTGTTGTTCAATTATGGCCCTCTGTTAATTTTCAACTTCTATTCAATTTCTCTCGTCGCACACTTGCGATTCTATCCACCGTTTCTTTCATTACTTTCGTTACTCCCTCCTTCTTTGAGTAGTATTAAGTTCACCGAGAAAAGCCAATAAAATTCAATTATCACTTATGAGTAAGGCTTACACATTCTAGGTGCTGAGTGGTTTTAGCGTGTTTGGCGATTTTAGTGGTCTGGAGAAGTCAAGACAGTAGACTTGTACACAGTAGAGTTTACCGTGACCGCGCCTAATTCCAATCAGCTCCTAATTCCGTTCACACGAATCAAAACACCGAGTATTAGCCGAAATTATCGCAAATCTTTAGCAAATTGATTTTTGTAATTTTCAATAAGTATGTCCTCGCCAGAATATAATCAAAAAGTTAAAGGGTTTCTTGGGTATTAATGTGAAAATACATTAAATGCCATTAATTATCCAATCGGCCGCCATTCTACTTTTTTTCTTTTGCGGACCTGTGAATTGCATCAATTTATACATTTAATGCATTTTCATTGAAATATTAACAAAATCAATCAAAATAGCACCAAAGCAGAACAATAAAGGACATATTTTTATAAATTTAACATCAAATCAACTTTTCGAAGAAGACTCCTGATGCTAGAAATGAAAAAGGCACATGACCGGAATTAGGATACTACAGGTTATACTTGCTCCTAATTCCAATCACCATATAAATTCAAAGGAAACCATGAAAAAATCTGCAATACAATCGAAACAACCAACTCCAGCATCAGTCAAGGCTCCCTGACGATTGATGTTTGGTTCATATCATTTATTGGTAACCCCAGCTAGCAAGCATAAATTGTGGTGTTGTAGGTTTAAAATTTATAGATGACGTCAAACCCGACATAAACCTATCATTGACCTGTTTTTATTTTGGTCTCCAAACTCAACATAGACCCAACAGTTATGCGATGTGGGCCCAACATTGGTCCAACATTCGATAAAATTTGACCCGACTTTAACGCGACATTCGACACTGTTTCAGTCTGGTGAAATTTTGTAGTTTTCCCAGAAAGCTCTCAAAAACGCAACAACATTAAAACAATCCAATGTTATTACTTCAAATTATTATAGAACTAACATGTTTTGATAAGTAAATAAATGTATTTCGACATATAAAATATAAATATAACTATAACAACCTATGATAATATGATTATTTTGTCAACATGATAATTACTTGGAGTGACCGGAATTAGGAACACAAGTGAACGGAATTAGGATCATACTGATTGGAATAAGGAACAACAACTTGTTTTAAATAGCGGCCATTTTCAAAATAAGTGGAGTGCTTGCAACTTTGATTATATTTTTCTAGCAGTATAGAGAAATAATGAAACAGCGTTGCACAATTACAGTCACTAAATGCAGAACATGTATTTTCTACAGCTATTAGACTTAGTTCATCGCCTTAAGTGAACGGAATTAGGTACAGTCACGGTATACAAAAATAGGATACCGAGCTAATTAAAGAGGCTTGTATATCCCTTTCGGGGCAGAGCACAAAAAAAGTGAAATTTCCATAAAAACTACTCTTCATCTTTCCATAGCTTTGTCAACCTAGAAAAATCAGAAATAAAAAAAAACTATGATATTGGGCACTTTTTCGCCATAGCTCAGTCAATTTCAAACCAATTGATTTGTTTTTTTTTGTACACGGCTAGATACTATATTGCCGTGAATCCCATATCCATGATCCTGTTTTCTTATGCATATGGGACAGATATGCGATTCACGACAGTATACGTATCTCAAATGAGATAGAGACGAACCAGCCAAGGGCTGAAAGTCTCTTTAATAAAGACAAATCAATCAATCAATATCTCAAATCATGTCGATCGGTTCAAAATTGATTAAATTACATCGGAAAAGTGACCAAAATAGAAGCCCTTCCCTATCATCTTTTGTTTTGTGTCAGCTGAAGACGCCTACGATCCGTTGCACCACGCCGTAGGTGATATCTGCTCAAATGACTCAAAGCAGTCAACAGAAGTTTGTTGTAAAGATGAACTCTTGACTGCCGTTCAATCAGTGCGTAAAACTTGTCACATTTTGTAAACGCGATGCTTGTCACATTTAGATCGCGATGAATCACAAAGTAGCCAGTTTCGTCTGCGAAGAATGTGTATGCCACTCCGTCCACGTTTATAATATCATCTGTGAAGATATTATCCCTGTTCAATGAAGTAGGTTGAATATAGTCAAAGTTGCTGCATCCTGCTCTTACCCATTTCTTTACGAATAGGTAAGAGCAGAATGCAGCAACTTCGACCACGTTCAACCTACTTCATTGAACAGGACTACTGTAGAGGGGATCCCGTATGGTTTTGGAGAGGATCTAGACAGTTCACAGTAAGTAGGCCACCTCTTATTTCGCAAAAATGGAAAAGTTAAAAGTTCATTATTTGAAATCGATCGTATTAGCAGGTTTTAGCTAAAAATTTACGTGTCAAAATTTGAAGTTCGTATCTCAAGGCTATCCCAAGAAACAGAAATAGATTAATAACAGTTTCTTAAGCTGAAGTTTGCTTAAGAATTGTTTGTTCGTTTTTTATACAGCTAAAATGTTTGTTGGGATGTGGTCCCTCAAGGGGTTGAAGTTCTGAAAAATTGTATAGGGCAAACATGCGCTTAAATTTGCGATAACTCTACTCGTTTTTGAGTTTCTGCCAAATGTCCATTACGTCATATTACCGTTTACGTTTATGCCAAATGTACATTATGTCAAATTACCGTTATTCCAAATGTCCCGCTCCCTGTTGCGAGTATTGAACCAGTCATTGACAATGGATATGAAAATATGAGAATGATGTTCTGCAAACTGAACTGCATAAATTTCTATGGTAACTCACTGTTTACCATTTCCGAAAAAGCGCTGATAATGATTGATAATCAAATATTTGAAAATTTCTTATAGCAGGGTATGTGTGCCATCAGTAATCTCATGCTCCCATTGTCATCCTATTCCAAAACAAGCGATTACGGCACCGATTGACTCCGTTCTTTTTGTTTTCATGGGTGCTCACTTCTAACAAAAAATACAAAAATAACAAACAAAACAAACAGCGCTTCAATACTTTGTTTTTCGTGGGATGAAAATAGGAGCCACATGCTTAATAAGGGAACCAATACCCTATTAAAAATAATTACAGTTTTTTGAAACGCCGGTACAAAGAGTAAATTTATTTACAATTGTCACCATCTTGAATTTGTTTGCCCTCCATAGAGTTTTACATCGAAATTTAACCTCAATTTTCTCTCCGAGAAAGAAAAGCACGGTAACGAATGGGAATCAAAACAAACCACCGGAAAATGTCAAAATTCGCGTAAGAGGGAAAAGGAAGGGACGAACGAGAATGAACCGAACGTTCATTCGTGACGTCACCTTGCAGAATTCTATAGGCATCAGTGGATGAACGCAAAAGGTTGTCAAAATGAAATGAATAGGTTATGTGAAATTTAACGTATCTAGACGAACATTTGAAAAGGGCCTATCTGCTTTGCGTAAATAAACATTTTTTTTGTCTGTAGGGCCCATCTGCATCCACCCACGCACATCAACACCCTTATCAGAAAGAGTGTTCTTCAAGCTATCTGTTAAGGGTGTTGATGTGCGTGGGTGTATGCAGATGGGCCCTACAGAGACAGAAACATGTTTGTTTACAAAAAGCAGATAGGCCCTTTTCAAATGTTCATCTAGGTATGGGATGGACTTAGCCACTGATGAACCAAATTTACTTAACCCGAGAATTTTGACACTAGAGCGGGGCCATATCCAATCAGAATCGTTCAATTCTGATTGGAAACGACCCCGCTCCTCTCCTCCTCTTCTTGGCGTAACGTCCTCACTGGGACAAAGCCTGCTTCTCAGCTTAGTGTTCTATGAGCACTTCCACAGTTATTAACCGAGAGCTTCCTCTGCCAATGACCATTTTGCATTCGTATATCGTGTGGCAGGCACGAAGATACTCTATGCCCAAGGAAGTCAAGGAAATTTCCTTTACGAAAAGATCCTGGACCGACCGGGAATCGAACCCGTCACCCTCAGCATGGTCATGCTGAATACCCGTGCGTTTACCGCCTCGGCTATATGGGCCCTTAACGAAACGACCCCGCTCTAGTGTCAAAATTCTCGGACCGAGTGAATTTGGTGAAACGATCGCACTTTCTGCGATACGTGATTTTCCACGTAACATTGACGTTTGGATTTTTTGGTGTGATAGGCCCCTGAG
Organism: Aedes albopictus; assembly: GCF_035046485.1. Taxonomy (NCBI): domain Eukaryota; kingdom Metazoa; phylum Arthropoda; class Insecta; order Diptera; family Culicidae; genus Aedes; species Aedes albopictus. The sequence continues at coordinate 18,764,376 of NC_085138.1, forward strand.
GGACCACTTAGCCTTAAAATTCATGTCATTCATTTATTTAGTTCAACATCAAATTCATGATAACACTGAACCAACAATTTGCCGCCATAATATTGTACATTTTGATTCATTTTAGACCAAAGTCGATCTCCAACAAAAGTTCGCCGAAGTAAAAACGTCGGCATTTTAATTGAAGCGTCGCCGACACAGGCAATTCTTATGCGTCGGCGAACCCTAAATTAGAATGTCGACGCCGAACTTCGCCGAAATTTTAACTTCCGAAGTTCCAATTTTCTCTCGCATGGTCAAATATTCGTTATGCCCCATTAGCCTTGTGATGCGGACTTTATATTTTGACACGATTATTTTTTTAGCTAATACGATCATTTTCCAATAAAGGAATTTGAACATTTCCTATTTTTTTTTTTGTAAAATAAAGGGATGGCCTAATTAACAGCCACTAAGAAAATTTGGTTTTTGAGGAAAGATTGCATCATTCTTGCCAAGTAAATATTCTATGGGCTTATCCACGCATGAACAAAATTCACTCGGTCCAATTCTGATTGGAAACAGCCCCACTCTAGTGTCAAAAAATTCTGACCGAGTGAATTCTGTTCATTGGTGGATAAGATGATTTGCTTGCGCATATGACCAAAATCGCGTAACATCTGTTGGTGGGGGCGATATTTTCACCCGCCGCCAATGCACATTCGGGTAAGCAGCCGAGCGGATGGCACGATAAGGAGAAACAATAAACAACTAGAGTAGTCGTGTGTCGTTCATTTTGTTGTCATTCCAAATCGAACCGCGTACCAATAAAAGTGTTTATTGACGAGTCTCCGCTTTTTCTTTCTGCGATCGCGCGAGTCCCTAGTCGGTTGTCTTCCGTCGTAGGCCATTCCGCTGTGCACCTGTTCCGCCGGTTTCCAACAACATCGAGAAAATCGCGTCAACAAATGGTGCAAAATAAGGGGTTAGTTTTAAACCACGTAGCAGAGTTTAAGCTTTTCATTTTCAGTGAGTGAAATTCAACGAGAATTTTGAAAATACTCAACTGAGGGATCAAAATAAAATTCATTTTGGTGAATGAATTTTTTCACCTGTCACTGACATTTTCACTGAGAAATATAACTGGACCATAACTCCCGATTATACGTAAGGGAAATTTTGCGATTTTTCGATACCCCCTCCCCCCCTTGTAAGATTTTTTGTATGGGAAGCCAAATATTTTTGTATGGCGCGTAAGATTTCTCCAACCCCCCCCCCCCCCTCCCCCTATAAACCCTTACGTAATTAGTGGACAGCCCCTGAGTACATAGTAGTTTATTATAATATTGATTATGTTCTCTATTTGTCCATTAAGTCGGATTGTGTGTCTATTAACAGAAATTGGACATTTTAGGACATGCGATAAAATATTCGTGACAAAGAATTGAATGAAAAAAGAGAGGCCTTCAGCTGACAATAAATATGGCCAAACACGAATGAAAAAATGAGAATGTCACTCTTCACTTTCAATCTTCGATTTTTTTACTCTATGCCACGTAGACCATTTTTTTGTCATCTCAGAACCCCCACATCCCTCCCACCTAGTAGACTTTTGTCCATACAAAAATGTTAAAATTTGTATGGAGCGTAGACTTTGGTTAGACCCCCATCCCCCCTGAAAGTCTACGTGGTCTATGAATCCCTAAAATCGCATGAGAAGGATCAATTACGTCCCACAGTGTTTCACAATTTTGAAATACGTACGGTGTTGTGAAGGGTCTGAATCATTTGACATTTGACAGGCCATTTGGCATAAAATCACTTGGCATAACAATAATTTGGTATAATGGACACTTGGCATAACAAAAAAGGATACATTTCGATTATGATAAATGTCCATTCTGTCAAATTACCGTTATGCCAAATGTCTTGCTCCCTGTTGTGAGTATTGAACTGGTCTCATCGAGAGTTTCGTTCAACATACACTAGATATGAAAATATTAAAATGATATTCTGCAATCTGAACCATTTCTCGGAGGTTTGGAGATGGAAAAAATATTAGAACATCATGTGGAGTATCCTTCAAATGTTTAAGTAGAAGTTTCTGACTGGGATGGAACTATTGTGTTTCAAGAAACATAATATTTATCATCGAGTATGTGTAATTATTCAATGGGATTAAACAAATACAAATTCTAGTTTTAATTTCGAACTGTCCACGAAAAAGAAACAAACTACAAATGGATAATCATGATTACATTTTTCACTCATCCTAATCCAAACCTTCTCAATTCCGTGAATACAGGTGCAGCCAGATTTCAAGTTACCTATCCTGTACCTGGTTGATTCCATTGTGAAGAACGTTGGCAAACAGTACCAACAGCTGTTCAGTCAGGTTATTGTAAATATGTTCTGCGGTGTGTTCGAAACGGTGAGTTTGCTTTCAATCAAATCGTCAAAAAACTCTGTGTTTATCAGTAGTAATGGTGTATGTGTTGACTTCCTCCACAGGTAAATGAAAAGGTCCGCGAAAAAATGTTCAGCCTACGGCAGACATGGAATGAAGTATTTCCACAGTCCAAGCTGTACGCTCTGGACATCAAGATCAATTCGATCGACCCCGGATGGCCCATCACCGCACAATTGAAAACCCCAAAATCTCCAGCCATCCACGTCAATCCTATGTTCCTTAAGAATCAGGTAAGACATAAAAATGGTGCAAAAACATGTACAGGATAATAGTATTGTTTTCATTTACTTCGTAGCAGATTCCTGATCCCAATCTTGATATGCAACAGCAGCTTCGCGATAAACAACGTGAACTGTTGGAGCTTCAGGCCAAAAAGCTTGAACTGGAACTCATTGCTACAAAGAAGCGCATTGAAGAGCAGGAAAAGCTGTTGGTTGCACAAACGGCAAGCGTCACGAAAGAGGTAAGTTTGGATCAGGTGTCTCTCTCTCTCTAGTAACAAAGTACTAACCAACAAATTCACATTTCCATTCCTGTAGCCGGTTCCGGATCTGAAACGCCCTTCTACCGTTATCGGGTCGACTGCTGTTCCGCCTCCTCGGGGACGGATAGTTCCACCGAATGCAGCGATGATCAACCTTGCCAAATCCCGTGATCCTCGGTTGGCTCGTCAGCAGGCTCAACTAGCGGCGCAGATGGTAGCGGCCAGTACCAATTCTACACCTACCATGGTTGGTGGTACCCAGATTCCTCCCCATAATCCGATCGTTTTCGATCAGTCCGGTAAACCGGTCAGCATTCGGGAGCGTTTGGGAAGGATACCCAAGCGTACTGATCCGCGCCTCAAAACTCTGGGAACCGAAGCAGAACGTCGGAAACCTTCTAGTACAACGACGAATACCAGTGCTGCCAATTCGTCATCACCATCACACAAATCTCGGAGTGAGCATGACGCTTCCAGAAAGCGCGACAGAAAAGACGAGTTATCACCTAAATCGGCCAAAAGCTCATCTTCAAAATCTTTGACTTCGGATAAGAAGAAGCCGTCATCCGAGGCGTCCTCCCCGAAAAGCAGCTCTCCGCTCAAGAAGAAGACTTCTTCCCTTTCGGAAAAGTCGCCTTCACGGAGTGAGAAAACTTCTCCAAAATCGCGAGAAGGTAAAATTAGTAAAGGTAGCAAATCCTCTACCCGGCGTCCTGGAGACACTCCCGTCAAGAATTCCGAGGACTCTTCCTCAGTTTCACCATCGTCCAGCAGTGAGAATTTGATGCCCGTAGTCAACGAGTCCAAGGACGTAGATCTTCGACTGTTGATACCTGAGAAAAAGCTCAAATTGGATCAACAGCCGCCTTCGCAGCAACAACATCCTCAGGCAAAATTAGTTAGCAAACCACTACCAGATCAAAGTAAGAGTGAAACCAATTTACTACCTCAACTATCTACTCTAAGTTCTAGCGTACAGAAACAGTATATTACTGTAGCAGCGCTCTCACTGGCAATAATCCAGTTCCGTAATGTAATGATCGGCATGGCCATCGCCTTTGGCAATGGCTTTGTCCTCCCACTATTGTTGTCGACGATAACTGCATTTACGCGAGATGATCCGTGGCAGTTCAATCTGTTGTCCGAAAAGATCAAACCGAAAAGTGGTCGTTATTGTATAAACGGTCGTCATTGTTTATATGATAATAGAACTACGACTACCTTGTTAGACGCTAGACACCAGTGGCGTAAGACTAGAGCGTTAAACGAATCAATCAGTTGTGGCCAAATAAATGCAGTTTTTGATGAGCGAAACCGAAATCACGAGGGCATTTGGATCAAAATGTAGTTTTTCTTTCCGACTCTTTTTTCTATCGGGGTTCTTTGCGCCCAAAGGTGCATACATTCACGTTCCTATACCGGTCTGCCGTGCTAGTAGAGAAGCTCTTCGATTTCGGAGAATGTGTGTGATGATGGACGTGCGACAGTATGCGTGTGAGGGGACTGTCATTAATTAAATTTATTCTTGTTTACTTGTTAACTTGTGTGTAGATGTTGCAGTGAACTCTCGATTCAATTTTTGAAAAGACCCATGTTTTAGTAGTACCTATCTACCGTTCGTTGAACAGGTAGATTTGAGGTTAGGGAATCGCCACTGGTCATTTGAATGAATCTACAATTCCAATATGTTTCGTCCGCGGGGTTTAATTGGATTTCAAAAATTATTAATTACATTTATCGTACCAACGCGATTAGTATTGTTGGCTTCTGTTTTAATATTTTATCGAGAATTCATATTTTAATTCGCTAATTTAATTAATGAACGTTCCCCGCGTGTATCTGATGTATGGTTTTCGTTATACTGTTGTTTGTAAGGTCTCTATACTTCATTGCGGTAGTGGATAATAACATACAGCAAGTTTCACTCGAGAGTCGAGAGTGTTCAGCTTGGTTTGTTGAATAATAGGCCCTTCCAACTGAGTTTAATTCTAAGAGTGATGTGTTGTCTTCAAAATAGTTTTAGTAAATGCAATAACTTTCACAGATGATGCACGATATGGATTCAGCTATACAAGGTAAAGTCGTCTTGATTGAATGAAACATTACGAAACATATTTACATTAGTGGTATAACAAGGTGTAGACCAAATGAGTACATATGCTAAATTCGTGAGTGTTCACACTTTTCATGTTTTTTATGCGCGACATCTGCAAGTTAGACAAAAAGGGTTTTATGCATTTCAGAATCATATGTTGTGAATTTCATTTCAGTACAATGAAAATTAACTTTTCCGCATTGGCTCATTATACAACCCATATGAATTGTATAATGCAAAAGCAGTGCATACAATTTACTAGCGTAATCAAACTCGTTTTTTTTATTCCGCACCAAACTGAGTTGCACGTTAATTTTGCTTCATAATAAAATTCAGGTAAGTATTTCGTAGATTTTTTTCCAATAACATTAAAATAACAGTATAATCCGGATTTCTGGATGTTTCAACAAATATCTGGATATTTTTAAAATTTTTGATTCTTATAGTCTCAGTGTACCAGTTATGGCTATAGTGCCTTGAATTGGTCATAGCAGATTTACTGCCTCTAAAAATGATACAAATCAAAATGAAACATTTTTTAAATAAATATTATGTTCACATTAGATGACTGCTTTCATTTAAACTTCAAAATTTCCTCAAAATATATCAAAGATAAATCATTTTCCTCGTTTTGGCTTTTTTGCACTCTTCTATTTCGCCAGTGTATGGCTAAAGTGCCCGCTATGTGTTCGGACGCTATGTGTTCCAGGCTTAGTCCCACAAAGATACATGCAAATGGTGCAAAGTAGAATCGAAATTGAAAAGGATGTCTATAACTGGTACAAGGTTCCTATCATTGGCAAACGTCGTAATGAATAGGTACTAAAAGTGGTTTTGGCTTCGTTTCTATATTTTTCCTGTCAGGTATGGAAGCAAACCTTCCATTTAACACATTGGCGACATTCGTTGGTTTCTTCTTATGTTTGTAGAAATAGTTTTCCTTACGGTGAATATATAACGAAGCCACACCTCGAATTTTCCAGAGCACAAATCTGAGGAACCAAAAGACGGATTGCGCTGAAAATTTGATCGATTGGTGACCCGCTGGTGGTGACCAATTGATCAACTTTTCAGCGCAAACCAACCCTCGGTTCTTCAGATTTGTGCTTTTGAAAATTCGAGGTGTGGCTTTGTTATATATTCACCTTACACATAAAAATGTTTGAAATGCTTCCAGCACGCAAAAAAATCAGCAAAAGAAATTGCTGAATTTCAGCAACATTTTTGCTGAATTTCAGCACAACGTTACTGCTCAACTGTCACAATTGCTGGATGGTTCAGCAAGTTAAAAAATAAGTGCTAATACTCAGTAATTTGTATTGCTGAATGCAATCAGCACGCAAAAAATCAGCAAAGTTTGCTGATTACCAGCAAAAATATTTTGCAGTATAGGTAGTGCCATGACTGGTACAGCTACTGGTACACCCTTTTTCTTTGCTTTTACAGCTTATTTGAAATATTTTAGAGCGCATCAAGTGTTTTTTTTTTGACTATGTTGAGCTTTTTAAAATCATAGCTACTGAACGGAAAGCTCTGTCACCGTTCCAAATACTCTGGCAATAATATACATGTCGTCCGAGAAGCAAACAAAAAGGTCGGATTTCGTAAAAATCCGTTTCCGACTGTTGAGTCCGGCTCGTCGCATTACACTTTTCAGTGTGATGTTAAAGAGTAGTCATGAGAGTCCGCACCTTGTCGCGATACACGATGAGATCCGATTGGACTATTTAATTCAAACCTTGACGAAGTTTTGCACACACCGCGCATAGTTGCTTTGATCAGTCTGGTCAGATTCCAACGTCAGTTTCGGACCGATATCCTTAAATGTTTGATTAAGGTGTTCCTCGTTTGGAACTTTTTATTTTATGTCATATGTGATCGAGTTCTCCAGCAAAGTTATACTGCTTATGATCGCAAATCAGTTCCATATTTGCTGTGTTTTCCTATTCATATGGGTCAGATATGCGATCATAGGCAGTATAGGCAATGTATTTATCAATTTCAAGCTTTTGTTTCACGTTTTACAAAAAAACTCATGTATGGAAAACTTGTACTTGTGATACAAAAAGTTCTTAAGGGGCTGTCCATTAATTACGTAAGGGTTTATGGGGGGAGGGGGGATCTGGAGAATCTTACCCGTCATACAAAAATATTTGGGTTCTCATACAAAAAATCTTACATGGGGGGGAGGGGGTGTCGAAAAATCGCGAAAAATCCCTTACATAATTCAAGGTGGCCACCGAACCGGGAAAAAGACGGGAATTCGGAACGACCGGGAAAAAAGCGGGAAAAAGCCGGGAATTTGGAATGATTACCGGGAAAATTGTTGTTAAGGTGAAACATCAAGAAATCCCATTGCAATTTTGCATACAAACTTTAGAGGCACAAATCTGACGAACGAGGCAACAAACCAAGCCGCACTTGTTTATCCTGGCTTTGCTCACTTGCAAAAAGAGGCAGCTTTTGCAAATCGAGAGTATTTGTTTACGAATTTTCAACATTGGTGCTCTTGAAAACGTGAGTAGGGAATCAAGTCGGTCATTGTGGCAGCCATGTTTGTGTTCTCTGAAGTTTCTCCTTAAGAGTAACTTGATGTGCATATTTGAATGTTTACACCTCATCGAAAATCTGCAAAATCAAAGCCAAACCAAAATATATCCCAAGAGTATTCTACGAAATCCCAAGGAATTCGCCTGCGCAATCACTTGGAATTTTCTTAAAACAGAACTTGGGATTCTTCAAGAAGTTCCTTCTAGAATTCATCTAGGTTTTTGTACCGCTTGATTATCTCTTGGAATTCGATGAGATTTTTTCGAGGAAAGAGTTTCTTACATCTGAGATTTTTTTCAAAAGTTTCTTTTTGGATTAACCCGTGTCCTTTCTTAAATTTATTCTAGTTTTTTATTTTTCAGGGAATCTTAATTAATATTACTATTTATTAACGACATTTTACCGTTATTGTGGCATTCGTGTCAGGAAACTTAATAGATAAGAAAATCATAACCACTAAACTGGGTTTTAATCAAGACAACCTATTGCAATTTATTCAAGAGATTCTTTTAAGATTCATCAAGATTTTCCTTCCGCAATTGTAACAGGAGTTGCTCCAATCTTCAAAATTTCCTACGGGAATTCTTCCCAGATTATTTTTTTGAAATCTCCAGAATTTTTTTTCCTTTTCTTCCTGGAGCTTCCTCTGGGGTTTCCCTAGAATTTTCTTCTGGAATTCCTCCGAAAGCTTTTTTTTAGAAATCAATCGGGAGTTCTTTCTGGGATTATTTACAGAGTTTCTTCTGGTATTTCTCCAGGATATCATTCTGTTACTCATCCAACTCCACAAGTTCTTTGCACGATTTCTGCAGGAGTGCCTTCTAAAACTTTGATTTTGAAAAGTTCCAAAAGATTTTGCTGAATTTTAACTTTATTTAATATTTGCTTTTGGGATTTCTCCAGTGTTTCTTACTGCGTTTCCTTCAAGAGTTCTCTTTGGGCATCCTCCAGGAGTTTATTATAAGAAACCTCCAGGAGTTGCTTATGAAAGTTGCTTTTGGAGTTACTGCAGGAGTTGCTTTTGGGCATCCTTCAGAAGCACCCTCTGCAAATCACCCAGGAGTTCCTTCTGGATGATCTCCCAAAATTTCTTACAAAAACTTTACGATAGCTATTTCTGGAAATACACCAGAATCCTGAAAATCATGCGGGAGTTTTGTAATCGAGAACTCTTCCAAGAGTTCCTTGGGAAACCTTCTAGACATGTGGGAGATTCTTTTGGAAATCCTTCAGGAGTTCCAGGAGAAATCCCTAGATCGAATTCATGATCCCAGACCAAAAGTTCTATTCCCTAATTGCTAACAGACTGACTAAAATCCTAAATTTCCTAAAGGAACCTCTTCCAGAATAAATCCATTAACCCTCGAGCGATCGCGCTGTTGTTTTTTGTACAACACGTTGAAAAAATCTCGCCTTTTGTGTTCAGTATTAGCGTGGTGCTGGCGGTGGTGGCCAACCGCGCTAGTTATGGGCGGTTAAGGAATCTAGAGAAATCCACAAAAGATATACAAGGTGAATCGCTTACAGAAGTTACTGAAGAAATCCAAGATAGTATTTTTGGAGTAATCGAAAGATGAAATCTCGGACAAAACTTTGTAAGAATCTCCAGATGTAAGTTTTTGGGGGAATACTCAGTTGGACATCCTGGAGGAATCTCCGGAAACAACACCAATGAAGTTGCGTTAGGGCACCTACGCTAATGAATAAAATTTAAAAAAAATGGTTCGATTATCCTCCATGTCCCGGATAATCGAGTGCGACCTTTGCTGATTTTATATATGTACACATCTTACCTATTATAGATCTGTCATAGTTAGCTGCCACTTCTACACTTGTTTTTTTTTTTAAGTACAAGAAAATAAGTAAAATAATGAGTGAGGGAAAGCTTGAAATATGCACTATTTGGAGCTGAATGAAAATATGTTATAAGTAATTGTGTAGCACACGCCTTTTATGTCATCATTGGTAGTTACTTCCATTTTTTTCCGTAGATGCATTACGTCAAGAATAATATTAAACTATAAATATCTAGTACATAGTATTCACAGGATTGCAAGTGCATTTTACATGGTACTTATCATCCATATGATACGAAAATTGGGCGTTACCTACTAAAAAAAATGTGCATTTAAAAAACCGGGAAAATTTCAGAAATCGTACCGGGAAAACCGGGAAAAAGACGGGAATTTCAAAACTGATATTTAGTGGCCACCCTGATAATTAATGGACAGCCCCTAACGAAATTCAACGCCTTATGTGAAAATCTCTTTTGTTTACAATTATTAAATACTAGCTGAACCCGGCAAACTTTGTCTTGCCAATCTTGTGGTGGATTGTCAGACTGCGCTCATTTAGCACCGCACTCTAGATTGATTTCATTTCGATCATGTTGGTTTTCTTCCCAGATCATCAAAAATCAGCACTTTTTCAATTTTCTTACTGTTTTTGATGATTTTCGTAACTTTTACTATTTATAAACACAGCCACCATGAGTACGAATCAAACCATGCAAGAGTCAGCCTGATCGGTGCACCCGTTCGTGAGTTTTGTTGCCTCAAAGGAACTTCAAACTCATTTTTATATATATAGATATGTTTGGTAAAGTTAGACTTGAGTTTAACTTTAACTTTAAAAATGTGAGAGTTATACTGCCCCCATTCGCACAACAGTCCCATGTGAATAGGAAACCCGGCAAACATGATACTGTTTTGCGAATAGAAGCAGTAGAGTCTGGGACCATTTGGGCAGGAGCACCTATTTTAGGCACTTGCTGCTGTAGCTCAGTCAATTTTCAGCCAAATGACTAAATTTTTGGAATACGGTAAGATACGCACAGTATCTAGCACTATACAAAATTTCATATCAATTGGTTCGAAATTGACTGAGTTATAGCACTGCCCATAACTGCATATTTGTAACATTTGCAGTTTTTGTCAATATTGAGTTAGTAACCGGGGATCATCTCCAAATCATCAGTACTTTCATCCACACAAATAAGCTTGACAAGTTTATTCTACACAATGTGAAATAAATACCAAGTCGTTTTGTCTTATTATCAAATATTCACGAATGTGACCGCTAAACAGTCACACTGCGAATACACACTGGCCACATAGCGTAACGCCAATCACAGGCCTGGTAGCGAGTCACTATTTAGTGACTTGGTCACTATTTTCGGGTCAGTCACTAAAAAGTCACTATTTTCAAGATGTTTCAACTAAAGTCATTTTTTCTGTTGAAAAGTCACTATTTTCAACTATTTTTAATGTTTTGTGGCAAATGGTAATATAGTCAGCAAGAAAAATAAAATTTGGAGTGATAAAAAGTGCAAATCAAGCATTGTCTGACTGGTTACAATAACATGTTTAGTAGCTGTGTTAGCAAATGTGTCAATCGTCTATATTAAGTGACTGATTTTGATCCATAGTATTGTTAAGTTAAGTTAGGTGTCTTTATCAGGGAGATTTCCAGTCCAAAACTTTTTCATCTGTTCAGAAGTGTTGGCTTTTTGTCATGATAAGATTCATGTTACAATACTAGAATGCATTCTTTCCCATTGAAGTTTCTGGTCATTCTCCAGTAAAGTGATGAATGTTTTTGAACTATTACCGAAACAAATATGGGTGAAAAATCGGAATGAGCTTATAATGGCATCCTCGGAAATAAAAAGTAGAGGATTTTGGTTAAGTAAAATAAGAATTTGAGGAAATATTTGCCGGAACTCTTGGCGGAATTTATGTTACAATTGTCGATGCCGGCCTCGAAATATGCTCCTGTATGCCCTCAAGACAATTTCTGCATGAATTCATGCGCAATTTTGGCGTAAAACACTGAATATTACTTGTGAAATTTTATCTTTAGTAAAAGCTTTTGTTGAATTTCTGATGGTATGTTTTTGTAGTTATATGATGATCTAGTTCAACGCCTGGAAATATCCTGATTAAATTTCTTTGAAGAATGTTTGGAAGATAAATCTTTGAAATGATATCTTCCAGTAATCTTTAAAAATTGTGCACTATTTTTGAAAAGAGTTTTTTCGGGAACATCGCCAAATACTGTTTTGACTATTTTGTTGTGAAAAACTCTTTGTCAAAAGCTCTTCAAACATGGGAATTTTCGAAAAAGTTAGCAATTTTGTCAAAATTTTAATTAAATTTTCGTCATTTTCGTCAATAAGCGTTGTAATTCCTCAAAAATGCTTGAAATGTATACGACAACAAATGCTATAGCAATTATATCCCAATTGTCTAATCAATTTCTGCTTAATTTTTACCTTCTTATAGTTTTGAGGGGTTCCTAGCAAGTAATTTCAAAGAAATGTGAGGAATAAACTTGCCCGCACATTTTCTATTCATTAAAAAAATCAAATAAATTCTCCAGGAAATCCTCCTATCAGGAAGATATAGAAAACAAATTCTTTTATTTTTAATTTGTTCATTTTTTAATTTTTCCAGAAATTTTAACAAATACTATTTAATAATTTTTGCTCGCAGTAAATCCACGAATTGGGCCGAGTTCTTTCAAATAAGGCTCAAGAAAGTCTACCCTGAAATTTCTATAAGACCCAAAGGAAATATCTGTAATAGTTTTCATATAAATCTATTAAGGAATTTGTTCAATAAACCTCTGAGCATTCCATCTCAATTTCTTCAATATAATATCAGCTTTGACTAAAAAATGCCAGGAACTTGCACCAATGTTTCCCCATTGAGGTTCTACTAGAACTGACTAAAAAAACTGTATGTGCCTACAACCATTTTCGTTCATTGATTTAATACCTATTTATCTAGTTCTGCACAATATCTGTTAACAGTTGTATAAACATGCAAATGTTGGTGGAGAAGGTTTTCCTGAAAATGTTTTTATGCGGTACTCCAACATTTTCTGAATCAAGTTCGGCTCACAATTTTTGGCCGCTAACTATTTTTTTTGCCAAAAGTCACTATTTAGTCACTTTTTGCCATTTGTAAGTCACTATTTGGTCACTATTTTCGTGAACTTGGTCACTAAAATAACTATTTCAACCATCAATCTTTGCTACCAGCCCTGCAATCATATTTTGGTCTAATTATTTTTTGAACTATTCGTCCAGCATAGAAGAAGAGCTGAAGAAGATTTCACTGCAAAAGGATTCATCTTAAATTTTTGGCAAATTTTAGAAATTTCGATTCTTTTCCATACTAACGCAAACTGTAAACTTTGAGCTCCGTTTTCTACAATGCCTACTTTTGTCGATTGTGACTGTTATGCAGTTATGGGCAGAGCAGCAAGTGCTCAAAATAGGTGCTCCTGTCTAGATGATCCCAGACCCTATATGTAGTTTTTCAGTTTTAAGGGCGATTGAGTCGATTTACTCAAATTAAAAAAACGTTCTCAGTTTTTGCTCCAAATTTGGCATCATAGGGTTTTGACCCCATTCTCGGCACTACAGGTAAACAAAATAGTGCATTACTTAAATTCACAACAAAACGACAGTTTCCGTCCACTTCTTCCATCTGATTCAGATACCCTATTGCGTGAACTTGTTGTTAACAGTGATTGTTGTGAAGATTTTCTGTCGGAAAGTTGATTTTGAACGAGATTCCAACAAAATCAAATGGGAAATCATCAATTATCATTGTATGTTTATGCACTAGAAAGTGAAAATCATTGTCAGAATGTAGGCTGAGATGGAAAAAAATGCAGGTGAGTTTTTTTTATCACGTTTTATGATCGTGGTAAGTTAAAAGAACACCACATTCATTACAGAAGCGATACCAAACCAGGAGCGAATGTCGAGCCAGATCAGTGGATTCCCAAAGGATTTTGAAGAAATTGTTACCATGCTGATTGGAAGCAGGACTACCTGGTATACCTATCGTTTGGTTAAGTGAATAAAGCACAAAATGTGTATCATACTTCTGTTGTTTTACTATCTCAACGCATCCCCTGACCTCCACTGCTTCAGCTGTGGATCCTATACTGCTTTGCGCACTTGCAAAAAAATATATTGCTTAATCATAAGCAAACGGTTCCTCCATGAAAGACTAGTTAGTGATTGTGGGCATTATATAAAAATGGGCAATAGGGGTAGGCGGGGCATAATGAGCAGGTGGGGCATAATGAGCACCTTGTATTTTCACTGTAAATCTTCAAATTAACAAAACAAATTGCTTGATTGTAGCCTAATTATCTATAATCCAATGAGTTGATGACAAAACATTAGTCAAAAAATCCGTTTACCTTGAAAAAATAAGCAAAATGCGTAAAGTGGTCATGTACTGGGAAAATATTATAAAAATCAGGTGACCTAAAATAAGGTTTTGGGTATCGAAATCAACTTAGTCGGCATCTATCGATTTTCTTGTTCAATAGGAACCAACATGTAAAAAAAGTTCTTATTCAGCTAACATTAAAGCTTATACACCCGATTATTTTTTGCACGGGTCGTTATTTTGCTATAACTCAGTCTTCGAACCAATTCTCATGAAATTTTGTACACTGATAGTACTGATCGTGCCTACATGTGTACGAAATTTCATGAGAATCGGATGAAAATCGACTGAGTTATAGCAAAAACAGTGGCGATTCCCTAACCTCAAATCTACCTGTTCAACGAACGTAAATTCTTGAATTTTTTCATCAAATTGGCTTGTAATTTGTAAAAAATGATGAAAATAGTCGTTTTCGTCCATTTTCAATTTGATTCTGGTAATGAATTTCTCGCAAATTGAAGTTTTAGGGTCGTTGAACAGGTAAAAAGTGAGGTTACGAGACGCCACTGAGCAAAAACCCGACCCGTGCAAAAAAAAGAATCGGGCGTATAGACAAATCGAACAAACGTTTGTTAAGCTTAAAAATTAAATCACTGCTCGCGTAAGAGTCGAATATTCTATTATGGCTTATTTACAATGTAAATAACATCGTTTCAGTATATTATTCCACATACATTTTTGTTCAACTATGATTGTTGTAAACAAGCAGTTATTCAACATACATGTTTATTTATGACTTCGAATTGTTACTTGGGATTTCGGTACATGATTTCCGTAGATCATCTGCATCTACGAAATACTCCAGGGAATGCAGCTAAGCTTTCAGAGTTAGTATTTATTATTGCAATATGTTAACGTGACGTGCAGTGTATATTGTCTATCCGGTTGGAAACAAGACAGACATTCAATAAAAAATTACCATTTTCTTGGTCCACAAGTGTCGCAACTGTTTCGCATCTAGTGCGCTGTGTTAATGCTGACAACAACGGGAAGGATGCGCACTACTTCTGACATGATTGAAAAACGTCGCGAGTTTGGTCGCGTCGCGACTTGATTGCGCGATGTCCGGTTTGGTGGCGGCCCGACAATATAACAAATCCGCAGAACACAAGTTCTGTTTAGAATCTAAATAATACTCTCAATAATACTTCTGAAGCTAAACAGGAAGAAATATTTCAAAGCTATTAGGAACATAGCGCTGAATAATTGGCCTAAACAAATCAAAATCCATACCTCTGTTTGAAAATTGTCAGAATTCTTCAGCTCGTTTCTTGTCACATAACCCACCCGGTGTACCACAGCTGGAAACAGTCTCGTCAGGCAGCTCTCTTTTCTTGAATAACACCATTAAATGGGTACACAGAAAGACGACATGCGCAAATGATATTGTCGGGCCGCCACCAAACCGGACTTCGCACAATCAAGTCGCGACGCGACCCAACTCGCGACGTTTTTTAATCATGTCAAAAGTAGTGCGCATCCTTCCCGTTGTTGTCAGCAACACAGCGCACTAGATGCGAAACAGTTGCGACACTTGTAGACTAAGAAAATGGCAATTTTTGATTGAATGTCGGTCTTGATTCCAACCGGATAGACAATAAGCAATCAATTATAAACGCTTTTTGTATGCGTTTTGTTTCCTCTCATATCAACCAGTTCGATAGCCTAGTGGTAGCGTGCGGGCCTGGTGATTTCAAGGTTCGAATCTGGTTGCCAACAGAAACTTTTTTAATTGTAAATTGGGTCCAAGGTAGAATTGAATAGGGTATGTGTGCCATCAGTAATCTCACGCTCCCATATTCATCCTATTCAAAAACAAGCGATTACGGCACCGATTGATTCCGCTCTTTTTGTTTTCATGCGTGCTCAGTTCCAACAATAAAAAATACAAAAACAAGAAAAAAAAAATCCTTCAATCCTTTGTTTTTCGTAGGATGAAAATGGGAGCCACATGCTTAACAAGGGAACCAATACCCTATATTAATCTGTGGAGATGAAACAAAACTCAGTCTGCACAAATTTAGTGGCGCTGTGTATTTAAATTGACCCTACAGAATAGTAAATTCAACCACAAGTCTTTCAGTGTAGGTACTATATTGTTCCAAGCATTCCACAAATGCTAGGTAAAAAGCTGTATTAAGTCTGTTGGAGTGGAAAATAAGTCTTAATAAAACTTTTTTCTTATGTCCACTCAATTACACATATATTGATGCATAATACATTAGCTAAAAAATATTTCAGGTCAACGATAGTAGCAAATTAAGACATCCAGAGTTCTATAAAATCTATTTCAGTGAACGCTATTTCAAACAAGCTATAGCTTAAATCAAGTTCAAAACTTGTATTGAAATAGACCAAAGCCAACACCAGTTTCAAATCAAGCAAGACGACTTTCCTTGTTCATTCGATATCATTTGAGCGCGTGTGATCAGTGTTTGTGTTGGAGACAATCATCCAGTAAGCAATCGGAGAAGATGTACACACCCAGTGTTCACTTCAACCCAGATGGACTCGTTAGCATAGTTGCACAACGAAGAATGTTCCCCATAGTGGTTTGTAATGTCCTCTCGCTATATTCCCACCACCGTGTCTCCAGAAAAAAAAAGAAGTAATCTACACACAAAGAAAAAAAAACCCTCCTACAATTTCCGGCAAATCGCAACGTTTTACTCGAATCTTACAGAGAAAGCCCTGGGTGAAGCAGTTGACACAGACAGCGCACCTCCACCATTGGCAGCCGGATCCAGGGATGTCGATCTCCGTATTCCACCTCCGGGTCTGATGAAGGATGTTTCCGACAGCAGCGCTGTGGTAGCGTCGTCGGTGGGATTGCCCATTGTGGCTCCTCCGGTCACCAGTGGTCAGTCTGGGTCGAGTACGGTGGCAGATGCCGCGTCAGCAGCAGCCGCAGTAGTAACAACTGCCATTGGCGCAGCTTCACCAACGGAGGCGGCCATCAAGAAGCGACCAAGTAACAGCAAGTTGGAAGAACCGTCAAACAAGAAGTCCAGGTCGGAGAAAATCGATATGTAAGAAGGGATCGGGTTAGGGTTGATTAGATTTGAGTTTTAATTGAATAAATTTTGTTCTCAGTTTGTTTGGCAGCGAAGATGTTGATCTCAGGAAACTAGCGGGACCGATGAATCCTATCGAGCCGATTACACCTCTACCGCCACCACCTCCAATCATTTCGGAAGTCACGCACCCATTGATGCAGGACACTCCTCAGGTTTGTTATTATATTTAACGAAATAGTTGCAGAAATACATGAAAATTCTGATTTGTCTTAGGTTGAATCTTTGGAGATACAACACGGTGCTCCTACGTCTAAGTCAGCTCTGGAAGCGGTTCGGGCCAAGATTGCCGAGGCCACGAAGAACAAAGATCGCGATAAGCTAGGTCGACCGTTGTTATATAACAAACTATCAGGTAATGTCGTAATGTATAGGTTAAAATCATGCAATGAATTTAACCATAACGTTTGATTGCAGATGATCCGGTTGAACGACGCCGTTCGTTGAATCAGCCCAAACCGATGGATGTGGATCTACGGCAACAGCAACAGCACTTCCTTCCGCCGGATCCGATTGGCGACGAAAACTCCCAGGATGGTATGAACGCCAACATCAAAACTATCATCGCTCAAGCCCAAGAGACGATGGAGAAGGGCGAACTCACCCCGGAGCAGTACAATATTTTGATGAAGCAAGTGATTCAGCTGAATGAGACCCAAAAGATTCGACAGGCTCAACGTATGGAAATGATGAAGCGCAATCAGCAGCCGATGATAGGGCCAATGTTGCCAGTGGACGACAATGCTAATTCGCACAGCGGCGAAGAAATGGCGAGTTTCAGTCCCAACATCAATGACGATGCTGGGTTGAAGCCCAATGTTCCGGCGGGCCCTGGGCCTATAATGAGTAACGATTTCCGTGGAAAAATAACTCCGATGGATTCGGGCTCAAAATTGGAACCTCCGTTCGCCAATGCTGGTCCGCCAGGCGACATGAGACTAAGAGGTACGTCCAAAATAAAGAGTTTGCTAGTAAGAAATTAATCACTAATTTGATAACATAACTTTTTTCAGATCCTCGTCGTCCGCATGATGCACGCTTCAATCCTCAGTGGGGAGTCCGAGGACCTATGCCTGGTCCAAATGTGATGCCAGGAGTAGTTGGTCCACCGATGATGAACCAAAGACTACCGGGACCTATGATGCACCCTTGGGATCAGACGCCGTTCGGAAAGATGAATCAAAATGTAGTTCCTCCACCACCTATTGGACCACGTTTCCCACCGATGCCCATGAATAATGGACCCCCGGGCAATAACATGCTCGTCCCTGGAGTCCCCAAGCTGAATGATAGCGTTAGAACCATCAATATCGACGGTATTCAACGGGAAATTCGATTCTACGACGATATCGCTGTGATCTTCATGAGCTGGGACGAACCGAAAGAAATCGGTTTCCAGAAAGGTTCCCGAATGGTGGTTGTCGATGACCGAGATTCCTTCGAGCTTAGTTTTAACGATTGTTACAAAGCCATCACCATTGAGAGCAAGGTTTACCAAATGAAGCTGGGTGCTCCAACCAGGGAATTGTACATAGATGACCGCTGGTATGAATGCTACTTCGGCGATCCTCCGACAAACATCGTACTGGATGGAATCAATCGTGTCTTCAAAATTAGTGGCCCGGCTCCACAGGTGAAAATCGGTAACAGTCGGAATGATCTAGTCGCTGGAAAAATCAACATGATTGTCAATGCAGAAATTATCATTCCGGTATTCCTCGATTCCCAAATGCAAACCTTCGAAATATATGGTCAAATGCACAGGTTACAGTTTGCTGACTTTCTGCTGACGGTGATAATTGATGACCAACCCTTCCTAGTGGAATTTGGTGGTCTACCGAAGGTGTTCAAGCTCAGAGGGAAAGATTTCTACATTCGGTTCACCGCTGTTCCGAAAGTGGTAGTTCCTGGACGCGTTTATATCAGGGATATGATTCGTACGCCACTTCACCGTGACCTGCGAACACCTCCTAGAGATCAGAATCTTCTGATACCATTCGTCCAGCCGATGAACAGCATGGTTCCGACAATGGCTGCTCCTTCAGTGCCTTCGTTGTTCCCGGCAGGAGCTGCCATGCATCCGAAGACATCAGCACCTGCACATCCCACGGCCACCGGTTTGGATTACCTGACCAATCTAATGCCGCATTCCTCGCCGCACACAAACATTTCAAACAACTTGGCGGGCTACCAAATCCAATCCGAAGATAAACCAACCCCACCTATAACAGTACCTGCTGCCGCGCCAGCGAAACCCGCCGCTTCCGGAGGGTTGAATTTACCCATTCTCCAGAATCTCAATATCGAAGAACTTTACGCCAAGATCGTTGCTGCCGGAATTATCGGAAAAACCTCCGCTACTCCTGCTTCTACGACCGCTCCGTCCACTTCTACCACCACTGCATCCTCTACTGCCTCTAAATTGGATAAAGTCCTTGAAGAAGAAGTCGAGGAAATCGACCCTGTGTTCCTGAACAAGCCAGAAACGCTAAAACGGCGTCAATCAGCAATTGTGGCGCAACTGTTCCTTGGCATGCAATGCAGCAGTTGTGGCGTTCGATTCCCACCGGAACAAACCATGAAGTACAGCCAACACTTGGACTGGCACTTCCGGCAAAACCGTCGCGACCGGGACTCGGCTCGTAAGGCTCACTCAAGAAAGTGGTACTACGACGTGTCCGATTGGATCCAGTATGAGGAAATCGAAGACCTGGAGGAACGCGAGAAGAATTGGTTCGAAACGCAAATGACCGAGCAGCTGGAGTTCAACGGGGACGGAGAGTCCGGGAGCGGTCGACCGGGCGCGGAAACTCCACCACCAAGCTGTCCGGCTGGATCGGACGAAGCGAGCAAACGCTGCCACATGTGCCATGATGAGTTCCAACAGTTCTATAATGAGGAAACGGAAGAGTGGCACCTGAAGAATGCGATACGCGTGGAGGAGTGCACGTACCATCCGCTCTGCTACGAAGACTACAAAGCATCACTAACGTTGGACGAAACGGCTTTGAACGCAACCAACGAGGAGGGAGAAGCAAACAAGACTGATGATGAAGTTAAGGTGAAACGAGAAGCGGTCAGCGATAACGACGATAGCGTGAAGGGTAAGTTTGTTGCAAGATATGTTGATTTCAATCGTTTTACACTCACATACGGTTAAGGACAGTTAATAAAAAAACGGATATGTTATTAACTGCAATTCATCTTTTCTTCACAGAAATCACCATCGATGACGACGACGATGTGATTGTTCTGCCACCGTCGGAGGAGGTCGTAACGGAAATTCCGGACGACGACGACATCGAAACGGTAGATTCGCATTCGACGGCGGACGAAACGCGAGCCACATCCGTAGCTACGGTGGGCACCGACGAAAACAGTAAACCGTCCAGCGAGGCAGCGGCGCAACCCGTTGCTGAGCCGCCCGCACCCCGCATTATCGAAACGCGAATCGATGACGATATCGCCATTCAGGAGCCCTCGATCGAGAGGATCGACGTTAACGATTTGGACGACAGTGATGCGCAAGGGTGTTCTTCGGCTGCGCTAGCGGACGAAAGTTCGCAGATGTCGGTAAAGGTCAAGGAAGAACCGAAAGACGACGACGAGGTGGACGAAGAGGACGAACTGTTCGAGGATGTGGGAACGATCGAGTCCTCGATGGTGGAAAGCACAAAGGAAACAGGTAAGATTGATGGGTGATATTCTGTGTAAGAGATTTTGCTTCTTGTTTGTAAAATTGTTGTTCATTTTGCGGATTATGGGTAAATTGGACAGATGAACAAATTTGATTAGTATTTAAAAAAAAAGTGGTATGTACTGGACAAAATCTCGCAAATAAGATAAAAATCTTATAATAATAGTCGAAAAAATGAAAGGCCTCAATCCCAAAATGCGTTTATCGACAAAAAAAGAATAACGCCACAAAATGCAAAAAATACAAGACCGTTTTAATTACTGCGTAGTCGCATATTGAGAAACTACACTCTACGTTGAATTTTCCAAATCTTTTGTAAGTCAGTTGTTTTTTTAGTGTTTTTTTAGCAATCTACCTATGATTAACTAAGGTATTTTATTCAATTTCTAATAATTACGTATGTTTTGTTCAATATTTCGTCATTCATTGATTCGATTAAAGGTACTAACATTACAAATTTACAGTGAAATTGCTAGATTCTCACTTTGTTCAACATGCCCCAACTATCTAGAATATTATGATTTTTTTCGACTTTAAGATTTGACCCCTTGAGGTACATCTCTTTTAACATTGGTTAACGATATTTACGCGCTTGAATCATTGTCAGTCATTGTCCCGTGTACCCATAATCTACAGAAATGTTTGAACGTTTGAACACGGAGCATAGATGCAGGTGTAGGTAAGTAAATAAAAATATTCCTTATATTAGGGGAATTGGGGTTAATATGAACACCTCAAGCGTTTGGCGTCGTTTTCAACAGAAATATGTCAAAATCCCTATTTTTTGCCATGTAATATCGTAGATGGTATTATGTTTTAAGTATTCTAGGAGAAAAATTTGCTCAAAAATACACTTCTTTTATTATTTTTGATTAGCTGCTGAAAATCTCTTTAATCAAACAAATCAATCAATCAATTGATTAGCTGTCCCGGCAAACGTCGTTCTGCCTGGCTACTGTGCTCTATGACAGTCCGGGCCTGGTAGCGAGTCACTATTTAGTGACTTGGTCACTATTTTCGTGTAAGTCACTAAAAAGTCACTATTTTCAGCATTTTTCAACTAAAGTCACTTT
The DNA here is from genome assembly GCF_035046485.1 of Aedes albopictus. Classification (NCBI taxonomy): domain Eukaryota; kingdom Metazoa; phylum Arthropoda; class Insecta; order Diptera; family Culicidae; genus Aedes; species Aedes albopictus. The sequence goes on from NC_085138.1 coordinate 18,786,040, forward strand.
TTCTGTTAAAAAGTCACTATTTTCAACTATTTTCAATGTCCTGTGAGCCAGTGAGTAAAACAAGAGGTGATGAAGAGTTTAAAATAGTGAAAATTAAGCTTTGTGTTACTGGAGACAATAAAATGTCTAGTACGTATATGTAGATCTGTTGACAAATTTATCAATCTTTGTAGACAGACTGACTTTGATTATTAGGGTTGTCTTTTTGCATATGGTTCGTTTGACTACACTTCAAACAACATTTTGTGATAACATCCTCGACAATAACAAAAAATCGTAGGTTTTTTACTACTGATAAAATTAATTAACCATTTTTAGAATTCTTGCCGAAATTCTTAGCGGAGTTTACGTTAAAATTTTCAGTCAGCATTTTGAAAACCTTGTGTTGCTGTTATATATACATGTAGGGTAGCGAACCACTTGGGCAGCGGCCGGTATTTTGGGCACTCTTCGCTATAACTCAGTCAATTCCAAACCAATTGACTTGAAATTTTGTACACGGCTAGATACTATACGTATCTCATCGCGTTCCAAAAAGTGTGTCAAATTGGTTCAGAATTGGCTGAGTTATAGCAGAAAAGTGCCCAAAATAGGGCCGCTGCCGAGATGGTTCCATTTCCCTATTTACTTATTTATGAATTTCTTGCAAGATCTTCCGTATAATATTCTGGTGCAGTGCCTGGAAGAAATTATGGCAGATTTCGTTAGTCTCATAATATTCTTCAAGGAATGTCTGACAAATGCAATCCTGAAAAAGAATGGTTCACTTCCTTAAAAATCCCTGGAATATTTTTTCTGTGAAATTCCTTAGTACTTCGCAAACATTTTCGTTAAAAAAAATATTTAAATATAAAGAATAACTCTGTTTTTGGAAAATATTCGTTGGCGAAATACTGGAAGACTTGTACTTCTCCTGTAATGGCACGAAGAATTCGCTAGGAAGTTAAAGGTAATATTATGGGAATTTCACCTTAGACTTTTTAAATATGAGATAAAGATGTACGCCGCGAAATACTTCAAGAATTCCATAAAAATTTCCTTATTACTTACTTTTATTGGTTCCCACATTTTTTATTTTATTTTGAGAAAATTCTTGCAACAATATTCAAAAAATAATACATGAGAAATTCTTACTAAAATTCTCTGTGCAAGTGTTTCATCAAAACAGGAATTTCGCCAAAAAATTGTTAACCAGATTTCCAAAGATTTCATAAGAAATTCCACATTCGAAGCATCGCCATTCCCTAGTACACACCGCCACGAACTACGAAAGTTATAACATTTTTATTTTCATTAAAAAGAAACCTCAGAAATTTTAGCAAATATTCCTCCAACAGGTTACCGTGGAATCAGACTATGTACCACAAGTACAAAAAAATACCGCAATTATGTTCATAGAAATCTTTTCAGAGGTTCATTCGCCACCTCTGAGCTTTTCTTCTTAAATTCTTTAGATAATGTCGTTCAGAATTTCTTCATCAACCAGGGTTTGGCCAAAAAATCATTCAATGACATCCGTTTGAACTTATTCTGAAAACTTCATCAAGAATTTTCAAAAAAAAAATCCATCAATGTGTTCCAAAGTTTCTGCCGGTACCGACATAAGAATTAATGTAGGCAACACAACTATTTATCAACCTCATGTCCATTTGAATCCATTTAGTTCTACATAATATATGCTAGAAAATTGAATATATACATGCAATTTTGTACATTTTTTTGGAATAAGCGTGGAAGTTTTCTCTGGAAAATGTTCATTATGCGATACTCCAGGGTTTTTTGAATAAAGTTCGTCCTAAATTGTTTGTGCCAAATGTCACTACTAAGTCACTTTTTTGCTATCTGTAAGTCACTATTTGGTCACTATTTTCGAGAAATTGGTCACTAAATTAACTATTTCAACCATCATGTTTTACTACCAGCCCTGATGACATGTTCAAACTTTCTCATTTTCGGTGCATTCGCGATAGATTTTGTCAACTATGTTTTCGTACGAACACGTCAGAGTCCTGCACGAATGAAACACTGAAAGAATGGTGTAGATCCGTTGGCCCATTCCCGAGCCTATTCGTGACATACAAACACCATTCCACTATATATATATATATATATATATATATATATATATGTATACTACCGTGAATCGCATATCAGTCCCATCTTTGCTGGATTTCCTATGCAAATGGGACAAATATGCGATTCACGGCAGTATATAGATTAAAAAAAAAATAAAGAAACCCGAGAAACGAAAAAAGTAAGGGTAAAATGAACAATCGATGGGGGTTAAAATGAACACATATTCAAAAGATAGTTTGAACGTATAATTTCGATATATTCAACTGCATATTAGCAGATTTAATATAGATTGTATGTACTACGCTTTTGAAACATCTTATGTAAAGTTTGAAACGTACTGATATTAATATTTAAAAAAAAAAATGAACTAAAACAGACGGATTTTCTAATAATAATCTTATTTTATGCAATTCAGTATCATAAATTGTGGAGCGGACCTGGTTGGATGGTTAGAACGCTTGACTATCACGCCGAGGACCTGGGATCGAATCCCACTCCCGACATACTCACAAAATGTGAGTTCTTCCTTCGGAAGGGAAGTAAAGTGTGGGTCCCGAGATGAACTAGCCTAGGGCTAAAAATCTCGTTAATACAGACAAAAAAAAAAAAAAAAAAAAAGTATCATAAATTCTATTTTATATAACTCATTTTGGTATCATTTGGTGGCCAATTTTTCCGAACTAGTTCATAATGCAACTGAAATGAGTTGCATAATCAAAAATAATTTCATAATGTTCATAATGCAACTCGTTTGGGTTGCATTAAAAATATTATGCAACTTAAATGAGTTGATGAAAAAACCATTGCATAAAATTTTGTATGGAACTCGTTGCAAAATTCGATTTACCCCCACGCTTTGTTTGGAAGTTTTTCCTGAAATTTTATTAAAACCATTACCTATTTTTTTTCTCCACTATATATTTTCATTTAGGAGTAGATTGTTGTAATGTGATATCGCAAATGTAGAAATTCGCGATTGTAGAGATCGGCCTTAACTACGATGAGCTCAGTTTTACATCAGACTATCTGGTTTGCATGATTTTCGATATTTTCGTCATTTTTAAGTGGTTTGGTTAATTTTTAAGTCCAAGATCAGCAGAAGTATAATAATCTACGTTATTACAAAGAACCTAGTTGTTAAAACATTACAGAATTACGCTAAATGCTGTTAAACAACACCCTGTTCATTTTACCGATAATTCCCCTACTAATGCTCATATACAATCAGCGAAGCAAACAAATTGATCGGATTTCCTAAAAAACCGCATTCCGTTTAGTGAATCTGAATCTCCCATTTCCTTATTTAGGCGATATTAATCTGCAGGCCTAAAATTCAATCGCTTTGTCCAAATCACCAGCAAGATGTCTTACTCGCAAGCTCTTTGTTCCTTCTCGAGCAGAGTCTTATAGCAAATTGAAAACTAATTTTGATGTTGTGATATTCCAAACTTTGATAACTCAGGTTGTTGTCGTTTTGGTCGTTTTAACGGTTAAAACATCAACAATAAGAACAGAAAAATGTCCCTGTGAAAGCAAATTGAAAGCAAAGTTTGAAATCAAATTAAGAAAAGAGAAACGGATATCAAAATGTGATATCAATTTGTTGCTGAATACAAATCATGTTTTCGATTTGCTGTAATTTTGTTGTTAGACTTTGCTCGGGTTATTATCTGTAGCGGCTCTAGCGTCCCAGGAAAACTAGAAATGTTTCAGCACTGCAATCTGTCACCTTTCTTGTGAACGGTTTGTTCATCTCTCTCTCTCTCTCTCTTCTTGGCGTAACATCCTCATTGGGACAAAGCCTGCTTCTCAGCTTAGTGTTCTATGAGCACTTCCACAGTTATTAACTGAGAGCTTCCTCTGCCAATGACCATTTTGCATGCGTATATCGTGTGGCAGGCACGAAGATACTCTATGCCCAAGGAAGTCAAGGAAATTTCCTTTACGAAAAGATCCTGGACCGACCGGGAATCGAACCCGTCACCCTCAGCATGGTCATGCTGAATACCCGTGCGTTTACCGCCTCGGCTATATGGGCCCTTTTGTTCATATCTTTCTCTTTCAAATAGACGCCTTCTCTAGTGTTGGAGTATATTCAATATGTTAACTTCAAAAAATAACTTCTCAATATGTTACCATTGCACCAATTTGTTCAACTGCAAGCGGCAAAAAGTGCCCTGCAGTTTCTGCGTCACAACAAACTGCTAAAAGGTGATCAAGTAGGACATTTGAAGATCGTCAAAGACTTCAATTTAAACTAAGATATTAAAACAGTAGAGGATTGGATGATAACGAAGACCAACTATGATGTTCCCTTTAATGTGGTTAAACCAAGCCGCAATATTTGGGATTCTGGTGGGCCAAGCTTACGTCCAGGTTCTATTGTATTTTATACTGATGGGTCTAAGATGGGGGAAAATACTGGTGCTGGAGTTTTTGGCCCAGGTATAAGTAAAGCTATACCAATGGGATGTAGTCCCACTGTGTTTCAAGCAGAGATTCAGGCCATATTAGAGTGTGCTAATACTTGCCTGAGGAGAAATTACAGATTTGCAAAAATCTGCATCTTCTCAGACAGTCAAGCTGCTCTAAATGCGCTAAGGGCATTCACGTGCCAGTCCAAGCTAGTGTGGGAATGCATTCTTTCTCTGAAGCAGTTGGCCAGTAGGAACGAAGTAACATTATACTGGGTGCCCGGCCATTGCGGAATTCAGGGAACTGAAAACGCCGACAATCTAGCCAGACAGGGTGCAGCATCGAGCTTCGTAGGCCCTGAACCATTCTGTGGAGTTCCTGAGTGTACTCTTAGGACGAAACTAAAAATATGGGAAATGTCTATGGTAGAAACCAATTGGAATGCCACGGATACATCCAGACAAGCAAAAAGATTTATAAGACCTAGTGCAGCAAAAGCCAGGACCATACTAAATTTAAACAAGAGAGACCTGAGGGTAATAACGGGCCTGATGACCGGTCACTGCCCCAGTAGGTACCATCTACACAAGATTGGAAAAATCCAATCATCTGAGTGTCGTTTTTTTCAAGGTGAAAACGAAACCGCTGAACATTTACTCTGCAGCTGTGGAGAGCTATCCAATCAAAGGTTGTCAATATTTGGAAAAGCGTTATTAGAGCCCTTGGAAGTTTGGCAAAGTAATCCTAACAGGGTAATAGACTTTATAAAACGAGTTGTGCCTAGTTGGGATCGAGTGCTATACCAACCAATGTCCATCACAGCTCAATTGTGACAGGATAATCGAGTAGCACCAAATTAAATATGGGTCATACCACAATATTCCTAAATAATGGACGCAGTGGTTAAAAGGCTCTACAGATGAGGAAAAAAAATAGTGATGGAGTGTCTTTATAATACCGTCTGTGTACCACTGCAGCAGCCGCTCATGACCCAATACCCGCTCACTGTTGCAAAAATTAAGTTTACACGCATAGATACACTTTTTGTGTGTGCACTGTGTAGATATTCTTGGACAACATATATTAAATGAGTGTTAAAGGTTTTTCTGTAAAACTGTTCAGAATGGTCTTCCCCACTTCTTTTCCCTGTGTCATTAGCGCCATTCAGGTGTTTATCGTAGTACGGCTGTCACCTTTCAACACTTTCTCTTATACCTTATTATTGCTATATTACTGTTTTGGCTCATATCAATCATCACTTGGAAGATTCGCTGAGCTTTTATTGCAATTTATGCCTTTCTTGCAAGTGGTACAACTTCTCTAACTCGTTTCTGCAAGCCTGTTCTTACAGAACGGATGGACTGTTCTAGAAGCAATGATTCTTGAAATTCGCTGAAATTTTGAAGCAGGCGTTTTCTCTCAGTCAGTCGCAAGAAAACTGTATGATGTACCCCCAAGTACAAACAATGAAATTAATGCATAAATGTCCAACACTTTCTCCACTCGGTGTCTAGACACGGTTGATCTGGAAGCAGTAGACTCGCCGACGCCTCCACTGGAAAGCACCAGTCAGACCCAGTTGAAGCATTCGATCGATGGCAACGTTGAGCTGCAAGACAACCTCACGACCGGAGTCATCACCAACCGAATCAAAATCAATATCACAAAGGCAAAAACAACTACGGCGGCAGCGGCCAGCACCAGCACGAGTACAATCGACACGACGACCAGCAGCGGTGGATCGAGCATTGCCGTACTGATCAGCGGCGGAGGCGGAAGCGGAACAGCGGCCAACTACGAGCATGACGACCTGCTGTACGGTAACCTCGATGACATCCACGGCGGCCACAACGACAGCAACAGCAGCAGTGTGATGATGAAGATGCATGAAGATGAAGAATTAGAACAAGATGCTAACAATAAAGGCCTGGTCAAGACGCCGACCAATGAAGAAACGACTGATATTGATTATGACTTGAAGCCGAGTCTGCGGGGCATTGTGTTCACCCGGCAGCCTCGCGTGGAGAACGGTTTTGAAACTTCCGGTCTCTGCTCCATAATGTAAAACGGTCAAAACTTTAGGACACGGTACTTGAACGAAATTCGAAGCAAGTGTGGCGATAACCAAAATGTGATATTAGGTCATTTGCCCTCTCTAGAACGGCATGCCCAAGGCACCAATCAGCGCGGGTTAATGACTCATTATGTATAGAAGAGAAACAAGCTATTAGTCATCTAAGTCAGTACACTAGGATCGAATTGAACTGTTTCTTTGTTTTAAGAAAGTTCACAGTACTATCATCAACAGAGATACAAATAGAAACAAAATCACACTTTTTACCCTAACATTAGAAATTGCTGTGTAGTACCATGGCTCTTCTAGGTTTAAGTCTTGTAGTTTTGAAGAAATATGAGCGAAAATAAATGGAATCATACCCTTCTCCCCATCTATCCCCATATCGGGCCCCGGAAGTCTCCCGCCAAAGCGACGGAATCAAAACTAGACAAGAAACTTCTCCAACGAGAGGATAGTGCAACCAAGGACTCTTGCGCGTAATAAAACCATGAATTTCACCTTTTTGCTTTTCTAGTGTTTCTTGTCTGTGGTTTAGAGAAAGAAATGTGACGATAGTTTCCTGCGTTAGAGAAATTGAGGGAAGATTATGTCATGCAACACGCTTAGTATAACTTTTTTTTGTTTAAATCACTTGAGTTTGTACATATTTCAATTAGAAAATAACACTGAATTTTTATTTCTTCTGGAGGAAAGAAACGTGATTTGTTTTATTTTTTTTTTCTTAGTGAATGCAAAAAAGTGCAACCTCCACGGTGGGTGATTTGTGGAATACGGACGACGTTCATTGATTGTGAATGAATGATCGGTAGAAATCTAAAAAAATAAATTAAATAACAAACATTGATAATCGCTGTTTTTTACTTGTAGTTTAATATTCATAATCAACGTAACATATATGGAATGAAGTGAAATAAAGTACTTTCTGAAAAAAATAAACTATAACTGGTAATATACTGTCTATTTCGTTGTCTATCTTGCATATGGCATTAATTAAGGTAAATAAATACTATTAGAATGGCTTTTGTGGTGTTTTGACAAGTTATCAATAAATAGTTGGATTGATAAAAAATAGGTCTTTTTACTTTAAGATATCACCTCTAGAGGGTCTTGCCCGGGATTTCCCGGGACAAAAATCCCGGGAAATCCCGGGATCTAAAAAATCCCGAATCCCGGGATAAATTTTCCGGAATTCCCGGGATTTCCCGAAATTTCAAATAATAGCAACATTTTTTTCTACTGAAGTATAACTATTAATCATCTTTATCAATATTTCCATTTTCGGTTCTACATTATTTATATGGCAGCACCAGAGGCCACAATTTCTATTAAAATGGTGAAAATGTGGATTCAGTGGGTTGAATTCAAGCTATGACCTTTTATATTCTCGTGGTCATTTCTTTCAGCATTTTAAAAAGCAGAATTTGTTTCGATTTTTGTACAAAACATGAGGATTTTTTTTTCTGGAGGAACTTCTGTACAGACTTCCAAACATATTTAATGCAAGAGGAAGATAGATTCCGGAAATACTTCAAATGTTTCAGGAGCAATCTTCTAAAAGTAATTTTTTTCATGGTATCATTCGCTAAGACATTTAACGCATGTCCGACATCATTTTGGCGATATTTCGCTCCGATGAAAACGTTTACAGATTTCTTAGAGGATTGCAGTTCAGGAAAATCAATTGGTAATCAATTCCTGACGGAGCTTACCATGTTATCCCAGTACAGTCAGGTTTTTTTTTTACGCGGGGGATACGTACCGCGTAAAAAAAACTTAGTTCAAAATTCAAAAAACCGCGTAAAAAAAGTCTCACCATTTCTCGACGAATCATGCAAAAATAAGACGATGAAATTTTTTTTTATATGGAGTTTTCATTTACGCGGCCGCGTAAATGAAAACCGCGTAAAAAAAGACCTGACTGTAATATTTTTTCGTTAGGATTATTTGAGACAAATTCTTCTGAAGCCCAGGCAAAATTCCATACTAACCTAGCGAAAAAAATCGGGACAAAAATTAATAAAGTAGAAATTTTGAAGCATTATCTTTGAATTCATTTTCAATAAAAAAAAACTCCTTATTTTTTCTGCAAAATTTATTTCTGAGATTTGTGTTAAGCAGAGTGATATTATTATATGTATTATATAGCCAGCAGTAGGACCAGATCTTATTTGGGCTGGGGTTCCTTCAACATCCCAGAGTATGAAATATGATCTTGCATACCACTCGGCCCAAATTAATTAATATCACAGTCGAATTTCGAACACGACTTCGTAGCGGCTACTGCACAACAAACCAATAAAATAAGTTTGATTACTTTGACATGTATCAAATTATGATCAGAGATTCTGGCAGATATTATCAAAGTAAAAAACTAATAGAAATTCTGACGATTTTACTTGAATTTGTTTAAAATGCAATCCAATTTCTTCAAAAATTTTCAGTTATAAATTCTGCAGTATGGATTACTGCACGAATTTATAACTGGCCTGCGGTGTCGGCACCGCTCAAACGTCAAATTTTCTGTGGGATTAAGCAGGCCGGCACAAATTCGTGCAGTGGACTATTGTCAATATTGTCGCCGCGGTTGAAACCCGAAGTTTCCTCACACGCGACAAATCCATACATGAAACCTAACGTCGGAAGTAGTGCGCTGGATAGCGGACCTGGTTCTCTATCCAGCGCATTTTGCCCGACGTACGTTCGACGCACGGTTCAGGAGAAAAATGAATTTTCGCGCGTAAAAAATTCCGATTTTCAACTGTACGAACAATATTATCGTCGCAGCACCAAATCGAAGTCGTCGATTAAGGGCGGACGGGACGGTCGAGGAAATACCCGCCATTGCTCTGTGGCTACTAAGATGGTAATCTCAGATTCTACTTCATATTTTGCAACAAAAACCTATCATTGTGTATGCTCACTTGCAGTGCATATGCTGATTGGTTTTCAGCAGCTTCAGTGCGATAGAACTCGAGATTACCATCTTCAAAATCGCGAGGCAAATTGTTAGAAAGAGAGGCAAGATAGGAAAAATAACACGGCGTCCCGTTTCACCTTAAAGCACATGCGAAGATACAGCTGCGAAGTAAATTTGAATCTATTTTTTTAATAGAGTTAACAAGCTATAGAGGAAGAATGTCGCTGCCGCAACATCTTTTGCTGACGGAGTTAGGTCGGGATATAATTGTCAAAGCGAAAATTATGCAGTGTGACAGATAGAAGTTTCCCCACACCCATAGATAGAAGTTTCCCCACACCCAACAATCGAATTTTCTCAAAATCCGTACGTGAAAGCTAACGTCGGACGTAGTGCGCTGGACAGCGGACCTGGCCCTCTACCCAGCGCACTGTGCCCGACGTACGTCCAACACACGGTTTAGGAGAAACATCGATTTTCGCGTGTCAAAAATTCCGATTTTCAACTTCACGAACAATACGCGACATGTTTGCGAACGAGAACAAAGGGAACAGCAGCGACATTCGTCCTCTATAGTTTCTTAACTCTATTATTTTTTTTTCTGTTGCGCATCATTAAGCTTATTAAGAGCTACAATATGCACTAATCTAAGTTGAGTTGCGCCATTTCTAAGTAGTATATTATATGGCAATTTGGACATCGTTTAATTTTTGCATGCAGTTGCACCCGGAAAAAAACTAACCATAGGGTATTTGGTGAAAACCATTCCTGTACCATACAGTGTACCAGCTACAATATAGTGTATTGTAATGGAATGGTTCGCTAAAAGCTTTGCACATTGGTAGCTATTATATATTTACATCCGATCTTTATGTAACAATATATTATACTGTTTTTCTTACGTTTGAACCATTCACTATTCCGAAACAATCTTTTTCCGTGCATTTTTAATTTTTTATTCAGTTTATGATTTTTTCCGTGCTTTGTTTTGTGTATGTCCGTGACATTTTTGTTGCAAAGGAAATGAAAGAGAAAAAAGTGAATAAGTTGAAACATCTATTTAAAGTCAATAAAATGTTTAAATAAAGTGGTAAACCAGGTGTCCTAAGGACTGCATATCCAAGAGATATGGTGGGCTAGGTATGTAGAGTGCGATGAGAGGAATACGAATGTAGGTCAACCCGGAAAGACGCAGGCCAGATTACCGTAAATCAGTTGATAAGTTCAACACTATTCTTTCTCTTCTTCTCTCATGTGAAATTGCCTTGTACAACAACCGAATTAAATGCGATTTATCTTTGACATTTTTAACATAAGGACTGGACTGGACAATGAAACGACTTCGTCTTCTCTTTTTAACCTAACTTATAGTTGAATCGAACTTGACAGTTTTCTCATGAGTTGTTATGTACACATTTCATAGTTCAGTCAAATTGGAGCCTCAATATTGCAATAATGGTTAAGCACGGTGGTAATGATACTTATGTACCTCGTCACCCACTTCATGCAACTACATTAGTGGTCTAATAACACTTAGCGCGCTAGGCATAGTTCCATCATGCCGCTCAAAGTGTTGCCACAAATAATGCTTAGTTTGCAAAACCCGGTTATCTGGCTGGTGGGACATGGGAGCTTAAGCTTCAACTGTTAATGCAATCAGAGGCTACTCAGACTTAGACGAGTTTAGGTTAGTTTGGCTAGAAGTGCCATTATCGAAGGAACATGACGAGATAATATAACATTATATGGTTTATCTAATGTAAAACAATACAACATAACAAAAGAGAACCATTCCAAAACCATGATTAAATTTATAACCAGTAGTGAAATTACAATTAAAAACAATATATTTACGGTACATTTTATTGTTTGAAACCATACGTGTACCATACAATGTACGGTATATTAAAGCCCACGTATCAGTATTTCGAACAATTCATTTACAATAAAATGTATGGTTTTGTAAAAAAATATATACACTCAGCCAAATAACCTTAAGATTTCCATAAGGCCCAACTTATGAAACGGCCTTTAAATATTTCATAATGATTCGGATGAATTTCATAAGGTCACTCTATGACGTAAAATCGTCTCACAGCTTGGCTTTTATTCATGTTTAGCAACATAGAATTCTCAAGCATCGGTAGCCGTGTGGATAAAACACGGGCTCGGTGATCCCGACGTTCATGGATCGAATCCAGTCTGCATCATTTTAAGATTTTTTTGTTCTTTTCATAAGTTTATCTTATGAAATTTGTCATAGCAAGCACGATAAATTTTCATAAGGTATTCTTATGTCATCCATAAGAATTAGTTATAGCAAATTTTCATAAGGTATTTCGATGAATTTCGCTAGTTTTTTTCGCTGAGTGTATGGAGAAAAATATTTTTTTATATTGTTACGATACTTAACAACCCGTATAGTATATTGTAAAAATCTCATTTACAATTCACTGTATGGTGTCTAACATTACATCGTATTGTTTTTGTATTTTTTATTTTTACAGTGGTGTTTATTGTAACAATATGGTTCTAAATAGTACTGTTACAATACAACATTCGGTTTTTCTACTGTATTTTTTATTCGGGCAATTTTTTAATTTTTAACAACTTTTAAAACCCAATTCAAGTTTTTCCGTGCATGCTGTCAAAATATGACGTCATATTTGTGGTAACCTCCCTCATCTAAAATCTTGTGCAGGATCGATGACTGTCGAAGTCGTCAAAGCAAAACATCGAGCTGCACATTTCAATTGGTCCTGAATAACATTTTGCGCTTTGCTCTGAATCCCTGGCTGGTTCAGCTGTTTTATAAATAGCCTAGATCAGGAAATATTGAACTATTCAACTGAGTTTCGTAGTTTTGTTCTATAGAAACTGATACTTGTTTTTTTTTTTAAATATCTATGCACATAAAAAAAACGAATCAAAAATAATTATTCCTTACGTCCTTTCGGAAAGTTTGCCTTCAGCTGTCAGAAAGTGTTTGTGATTGTTGCGAGTGCGAGTGCGAAAATATTATTTTCGTCGCAAATAGTTCGATAAAAATAGTATTTATTACACCTTAGTTTGCGGGAAATAACAATGGTGTTTTAGCCTGCTCGATACGGAATCCGGCGTAGTTATTCGAGAAATCGGTGATTGTAATTGCGCTTATTATGGCCAGTGGTTTCTACTGAGTGCGACGGGCAAAAGCAGCAGTCGAAATCCAGAAGAGAAGTGTACGCGACGACGACGGCTATGGAGCATGCCAATCTCGGAGGTAATGTTCCATTCGCGAGTGTTACCGGGGGTGGAGGGGTGGTGGCCACCGTGCGAATCCGTCGAAAGTGTCTCGCGAGTCGGGGTCAGATCGCGGAGAAGCTGTCCGCCCTGTTCGGTGTGCGATTGGGTCCGGAGCTGAGCTCCGTCGAAGAGTTGGGCGGTTCGTATGCGACGTTTCAGGTTTCCAGTGGTGATCAATCCGGAAGTGTTGTTGACGCTGCTGGTGTGAACGAGTTGCACACGGGTGACATAGCAGTGCCAGTGACGCGGAGCGCTGTGGGTGTAGTGACGATGTCTGGTGATCTAATCAACCAAATACAGGTGAGAAGTGTAGTTTAAGTAGCGACAATTAGATAAACTTCTTAAGATTCATACAATGAAAACCAAAATTTGATATGTCAATGAGTCCGGTTTTAGCACGGATCGGACAGATTAATGCTCGATTCCGCCGCTCTCGGTGAAAACAAGTTTTCGCTTTTGGTTATTTCAATCCTAATTTTCCAATCGGACGAAACTCGCAAAGAAAACAAAGTTGAATTGTCAGCTGTGTGTATACATTTTTTATAACGACGTACCTATCTATTTCTTTATATTTCTCGCGTTTAGTATCATACAGGCCTATCTACAATGATCGACTTCTTTTCGTCGATTTTCTCTTCGGATTATTCCGGAAAATACGACCAATATTCGGATGATGTCTCGTTGTATTTCGATGGAGGACGACTAGGACTAGCATCAAAAACAACAAAAACAATCAAAATTGATTTGCAGGCCAAGTTATTAGCCGAAGAGAAAATCGATCATTGTAGATACGTCCGTATGATACTGAGCGCGAGATTTGTAACATTGCTGATAGATTCATGAAGTAAATAAATTGCGTTCATAGCCACAAATTTAGAAACACGGATACGCCAACATCACAAAAATTGCGTAGTTATCTGTATCATAACTCAGACGTATCTTGTTATCAAAATCAATGATCAATCTTATCGATGAGAGGAAACATTCTACAAAATCCAGATTTTTAAAAACTGGTTTAGAAAAAATGTTTGTGAATCATCCCTGTCAATTTTCTTAAGCCAGTGGCAACGCTAGATCCGTCATTTCGAAAAACTATGCTTGATTTCTGACTCGCTTGCGATTAAACTCAACCGTACCAGTTTGAGGCGAGACTGGGATTTAGCAGGGTGGCTAAATCTACTGATCAGTTCTATAAGTAGAAAGCAAGTAGAAATTCTATAAAATAGATAGTTACAAGAAATGCAAAATTTGTGGAGTCATTTCAGTAAATAAAGGGTAAGAAAATACATGTTTCTTTACATAAACTTTAGTATGGTCACGGTACTATTAGTAATCCTATGCTCTCAAATTAATCTTATTTGAAAAGAACGCGATAACGACACTGATTGACTGAATTCAAAACTATATATTTCTATTTAATTTTTTAATTAAAAAATTGAAAAATGGAAAACTTCTACGGAGTGAAAGTGGTAATATTTTTCGATCGTTTGGTATGAATAGGTAATTCTAGCATTCTCTCGAGCAGGACCATAACCCTCAAAAGTTCGTACTGCACGATTCCAAACAGAGATAGTTTGATAACTGATATCAAGATTGAAAAAAAAACATGGAAAAACATTAAACATCATTCAAATGGTTCTGAAAAGCTTGTAATTGGACTATATTGTCAATTGAATGATAAGTTGAGTTATCAACTAGGGTAAAAAAGCGTGCCTGCTAGATTCGAACCCAAGTTTCCGGTTTTCGCTTGACTGTCGCTCTAATCAACTAAGCCACATTACAGGTTGATATTCTGCGGAATAAGGCATTGTCTATTTAGAATCCATACGGATAAAATAATTTATACTTATATCAGCGCTGGAATGACAAAAAGAAAAGGTCAAGCGTGAGAGCCACGAAGATTAATTTATTGAGCTTTCATGGAAAAAGGTTTTATTATTCATACATTTGATGAATATCAGTTTACATTTTTTGAAGGTCACATTTGCGTTCCATATACATATTATGCATATAATGAAAAGTGTAGCAGATCTTTATTTACTCAATTTCACGGAGCAAGTGGACCTTTTCGGAATGTTTGCTATGTGATAGCTGGCTCGGCAGTGGCCAGTAAATGCTACTATTGAAGATGGGTCTGTACCAAGTCTGTGCATTACAATTTTGTTTGACGACTGACTATTCCAGTATTGTTTGTATTGAGTAGGAACCCAAGTATCAATCTGAAGCTTATTTCAACATTTCGATACCGGAATAGCTGGCTCAGGTCCAACAAAGTCTAGTGCGAGCTAACTCATCAGCCAATTCATTTGTAGTGATGGAAGAATGGCCAGGTACCCATACAAGGTGAACAGCGTTTGCTGAATTCAGCTCCTCGATTTGAGTTCGACAAGCGATAACTATCTTCGACCTGGAGTTGGCCGACGCAAGTGCTTTAATAGCAGCCTGGCTATCTGAACACTTTGTCCTTTACGTACTGCTGAAGTGCTAATTGTAACTCCGCACATAAGCGCAAAGATTTCGGCCTGAAAAACGGTGCAGTGTCTACCAAGTGAGTAAGACTGATACAGCCTTAGCGCACGAGAATAAACACCAACAGCTCGACCTTCGAGAAGGGAGCCATCAGTGTAACATACGATGCCATCTGAAATACTTCTTTCCAGATATCCAGATATCCACTCTTCCCGAGAAGGGAATTTCGTGGAAAATGTCCTATATGGAAAATTACAAGCAACTGTAAGATCACTTGGAGCAAGGACAACTTTGTCCCAATTCACCAAAATTGAAAATCCCAATTCACCAAAAATGAAAACAACGAGGTGTGTGTTAATGTGCGGTTCACAGGAGTTTCCTCTAGTAGACCGAGTACCCGTAGTGCAAGAAAGGGCTTCTTGTTTGAGATGAATGTGTAATGGGACAATGTCAAAGAGAACTTTGAGCGCTCCAGACATCGCCATTAAGCACATCCTTTGGAGATGGCCTAATTTTGATTGTATCTTTCTCACTTCGCCCTTTTGCCACCACACAAGTCATCCATAGGCCAATATTGGCCGAACAACAGTTGTGTAAATTCATTTGATATACTTGGGTTTTAGACCTCAAGTTGTACCAAAGGATTGCCGGCATTTCTCGAAGGCCATACAAGCTTTTTTGATTCTGAATTTAATATGAGATGTCCAGGAAAGCTTGGCATTAAGAATGACTCCAACGTACTTTATCTGTTCGGTCACATCGATTCCAGAATCAAAGAGACGCAAAGATCGAACGCCATTACGGTTTCGTCTTTCCATGAAAAGAACAATAGATGTTTTACTCGGAAACCGAAAGGCCATATTGGCGACACCAACCCTCAACTACCTGAAGGGCACTTTGCATCAGGTCGAAAAGGGTGCTGATGCACATACACACTAACACACTAACAATGTTCGGTAGTCGTCGGCAAAACCATAAGTAGAAAAACCGCTATTATTGAGTTGCCTCAATAGCGTATCTGCTACGAGATTCCACAAAAGTGGTGATAAGACTCCCCCTTGGGGGCATCCACAAACACTCAATTTCCTAATCGCCGCAATGTCGAGAAGAGATGTCGGTTTTTGAGCATTTGGTGAATCCAGTTGAAAATCATTGGAGATATACCATGATTCCGTGCGGCTTCCAATATGGCATCGAAAGGCACGTTGTCAAAGGCACCCTCGATATCGTAAACAACTTTGTGCAAAAGAGTCACAGTAGGACTTACCAGATTGGTAGGCATGTTGGTTCACATGAAGAGGCACGTTGGCCAGATGAACATCACGGATGTGATGATCCACAATGCGTTCTAAGCATTTCAGAAGAAAAGAAATCAAACTGATAGGTCTGAAACTCTTTGCTTCTTCATACGACGCACGATCCAGTTTTGAAATGATGTTGCGATGGTCATATAAAGATTCTTCTTCTGACACATGCCAATTGGTAAGCTCGTGACTAATTCTACTAGAGCAAAGCGATATGTCTAACACTTCCGCTCCAGCAGATACAATGAAGATTGGGTTGTTGCCTATGTTAAGTAATGCAAGATGTGTACTACTGCCAACAATGTGCGGAAGGCATTTTGAAATTAGGAGGGAGAAATTACATAGTAAGATACAAAGTAAAAAGAAGGGGATGGGCCAGGGATTGAACCCAGGACCTTCTGCATACGAATCAAAAGTGGTAGCCACTAGACCACCAAGCCCATCGTATTTTGCAACTCGTTGCACAATTAACTTTAAAATTTTTAATCTAAACTTGACATTCCCTTAAGATAAAGACGTTAAAGTAATCTAACTTATACTATCGAACTCATTGATTGAATGTTACAGATTACAAATTTTATTGATAAAGGCAATTAAATTACATCACAGTTTTCCCTCAGTCATTCCAATGTGCATCGAACTCATCACACAAAATTTCATCGCGTAGGGTCTTCCCCATCCCTTCTCCCACTGCACATATATCTTTAAATTTCTCTTTCACATCCGGCCCGCTGGCTGGCTTGGAAGGTTCCGCATCGTGCGCCCCATTCGTCGTTGATTATGTAGCCAGCCAGGTATCGACCCATACGCGATATTATTTGTCAACTGTGTCCGCGTCATTCATTAACTGGTCTCCATTGGGTTTACCTACATGACATGCATATATGTAGGTACGCATACGGATGAGCCCCCACAGACAACAATCGGTGCGGCGACGGTGAAGCATTCGCGTGAAGTCCACCGGCTACCGCGAGGGTCGTGCTCATTTATGAATTATGATCATCTTTCGTTCATTGGCCGTGGTGGCTCATTTTGAGGGAACTTACGTCTCCGTCCGATTCGGGATGCTAAACGAGGGGGTAACTGGTTCAACATGTCATAACCCGAGTTGGATATTTCGCGGATACGCGCCCGCCCAACACTACACAATGGTCCAAGAAGCAGATTCATTCCAAAATGACCGAGTTCAAAAATGTTACGAAATTCCTTCTGGGATTCTTCCGGGAACTTCCCTCAAGATTAATTCGGGGCTTTCCCAATTTTTATTTTGAAATTTCTTTCAAAATTCCTCCTGAAGAAAGTCTGCGATCTCAAGAATCATTTAAGATTTGCACCAGGGTTTCGGTCAGTGATGTGCTCACAAATTTATCTAACATAAGTTTCCAAATTCCTTTATAAATTTCCCTCGAAATTATATTCAGGATTACTCCTTGAAGGTCTCCTGAGATCCTTCCTGGTCCATCTTCCCTTCTTTAATTCATCCCGGGGTGTTCACGGATTTTTAAAAGATTATTTCCGGGATAGCTCCTGCAATTCATCTAAAAAAAATCCTTCAAGAATTACATAAAAATTGCCCCAACATTTGAAATTCCAACGGAGATTCTTATTTCTCAGGGGAAATCCCGAAAGAATCCTTTAATTTTTCACATGTAATTCTGGATGTTTTCACAGGACATATCTAGAAAGAAACACTTGGTGAAAACCCCACAATAATTCAAATGGAAATGCCTGGAGAAATCTCCGACAAATAACGTTAGAGGCTCTGGAAAAATCCCGAAAAGAACGATATTTGACACATCCAATTCCCAGGAGAAAATTCTGAAGCAATCCTCGTTAGAAACTCCGATATAATTTCCGCGAAGAACTCTGGAACTCTTGCAGAGACTTCGGAGACTTCCTTGTACAGTGTATCAAACAATTGTCCGTACAGCAATTTTTTGGCCAAAATAATTTTTCATTCAAATGTTCATAACTTTTTTATACGTTAATCAAAAACGTTGAAATTTTGACCAATCATGAATCATATATTAAAACTCCATAGGTAAAATTTTGAGCAAGATCGAATAAGTTTTCTAAAAGTTGTAGAACTTTTAGAAAAACTTATAAGATTTTTGAACACATTTTTAAAACATTATATCTCAGTATGTACTCGATGAAACTTTTTCATTTTTTTTGTGTTACAGCTGATACCTAAGGCTTTCATATGCAGCTGCATTTGAGGTTTTATACTCACTACAAAAAAATATGAAAAATGTGCTTGTGTAGTTGACGATGTTTAAAAATTTACCATATTTTGCACATATTATCTGCCAAACGTTTTCCACCAATAAAAGTGCATTAACTGAACGAAAAATACATAGGACCTACTCTTCATATGTAGTTTAGAAGGTCCTGTATAAAAATATTACATTAGGAGAAAATAAAAACGTTGAAAACACTTGGCACTTTTATTGATCAAAATATGATAAATTTCCTAATGACACTCTGAACATATACAGATTTTTCATATTTTTTGTAGTGAATATAAAACTTTAAACGAAGCTGTATATGAAAGCATTAGGTATAAGCTGTATCACAGAAAAAAATAAAAAAGTTTCATCGAGTACATATTGAGATATAATGTTTTAAAAATGTGTTCAAAAAATTTAAAAGTTTTACTAAAAGCTCTATAATTTTCAGAAAACTTATTCGATCTCGCTCAAAATTTTACCAATGGAACTTTGATATATGGTGCATGATTGTTCCAAATTTCAGTGTATTTGATTGATGTATAAAAAAACTATGATCAATTGAATGAAAAATTATTTTGACCAAAAAATTGCTGTACGGACAATTGTTTGATACACTGTATAACCTTTGTTGGAAACTCAAGGAATGAATATTGGAGAAATTCCGTGATAAGTTGATGGGAGAGCCTCTGTTGGTGTCGGGCACAATCTTCCAATTGACAGCACGGTTGGGGTGTGTTCCTCTTGCGGTGGGCTAGACCAAATACTTACAGAATCCAGCAGCACTCTTATCCACAGCTAACGCGATGATGAATCGACGATGATCAGGATGACGAACGTAACCCACAATCGTTTCATGGTACCGTTGCGAAGGAATACGGTATTACATTCCATGTGTGCCAACCAACAGACTAGACGGAACGGCTTACTTTCGAACACCGATTCTACTCACTCAGGGTAGGAGGTTCAAGAAGGAGCATAGTTAAAATCGAACGTTCAAATCGTGTGTGATAGGATTTAGGCCTTTCTAGACTCATGCCAACGTTCTCGCATTCGGAATCTTAGCTTACCAGAGTGAGAAAAGGTTCGATGGGGACTCGTCTAAAATCGTGTGTAGTAGCACTTAGGCCTTTCTAGACTCACTGATGGCTCCTATAGCCCAGTTTCGAGTTCAAAAGGAATAGCTCAAGAAACTCCTTAAGCGATTCCTGGCAGAAATTTTCTACGGTCACCGCCATTTGAACTGTCATTTTTTCGCAACTGCGTACTGTGATTGAAGAAAAAGCGGTTTCTTGAGCGATTCAGGCAAGGAATTTCCCATGCATCAAGATAGGCTGAGAAATTCCTTCAGAACTGCAAACAGCCCTTATAGGAGCAATCTCCAGAGATGTTTGAGGGGATCATTGGAGGACTTTTTCCGCGTCATGATCCTAGTCCTTGGTCTCCTTTCGTAGGACAGCCAGGGACTGGGGCTGGCGATGAGGAGAGGGTCACCGATGTGGAACTTGCGGGGATAGCTAAGTCCCTTAGCGTAGGTAAGGCCTGAGACGAGACCGGACAACTGGCTTCTTATTAATCTTCTTTTCTTCCAAAATGTTTGTTGTTTATTTACGTTTCGCTTCGATCGTCGTTCGGGCTAGTGTTGCCAAACATTTTATGTTGCTTCAAGATCAAAGTTTTTTACGTATGAAACATAAATGAGAAGTGCCCATAAATTTTGTCATGAGTTTAGGGGGACGGGCAAAGGGAGTTAACTTCCATAATTGATTGTCCATAGCGTGTTCGTAAATCAAAACTAATGAAGGATTAGTTCTAAATGATATTTGTAAACATAATTCTTTGAAAAAAAAATAAATACCATAACGCTAAAGCTAGATTTTCTTCAAAATTAATCACGTATCATGATTTTCAAACAAAATATTCACCGTTGAGATGCTGTAACTCTGCTTCCTGGTGAAAGATTAGGCCTACATTTTGACAAGAAGAAACGTCTTCAGTTTTGATTTGAGCTAAATATTTTTGTAGGATCAGCTTCAAGAAGAAGCTTCAGAAGGTCAAATTGTTCAAAATAGGACCACTCCCAAATTCATCATCGAAAGCAAGCGAGAAGGCACCGATTCATTTCCTTCTTTTGGTGTTATTATAAGTGCTCAATTCTAACAAAAATACAAAAAATAATGAACAAAACAAACCACGCTCCAATCCTTCATTTTGAGTAGGATTGAACTGGTAAAGCACCCTCCCGAGCAGTGGAAACAATCTCCATAATAACAGTTATTGAATGTTGATTCTTTTTTTTTGTAAAATTCTCAATACATTTAATTAATTATTACGAATGGGAAATTATTTCTCTTTCATTATTATAATGCACTTTTATCATAATGAAAATGTATGCGGACCGTATTTACAATCGCTTTTGACAACACTGTGCACAAGCGGTCGGGAACGGTTGGATGGTTTTTGCTTTTTTTTAATAGCATGAAATCAACCAATCAGCAGCTGGTCCGTTTTGGCCCCATATCGAGCTACGTATTGACTGGCCTCGTTTCAGGTAAGGCCCCAGGTCCGGACGGAGTTCCGAACCTGGCCTTGAAAGTAGCTATTGCAGAGGCTCCCGAGATGTTCAGGTCTGCTATGCAGAAATGCCTGGACGAGGAAGTTTTCCCAGAAGCTTGGAAGAGGCAGAGCCTGGTACTATTGCCAAAGGCGGGGAAACCACCCGGAGACCCGTCGGCATATAGACCAATATGCTTGATCGACACGGCGGGAAAGGTGCTCGAAAAGATCATCCTCAATAGAATGTTGAGGTTCACCGAGGGCGAAAATGGTCTTTCGAGCAACCAGTACGGAAGGGGAGGTCCACCGTAGACGCTATCTTGTCGGCAAGGATGGGGACACTCACTTGTAAAGATTTACACTCACTTGCTATTTTCTCAGCTCAGACGCAAGCAATCAAGAAACGATGTATGGACGACTTTTGCGTTATGGTTTTGTCTAAAAGTTTGTCAAACAGAGTAGGGGTCGCACACGTATACCGAAGTTGTGAAGGAGCTGCGAAGGCAACTCTCCACAAGGTGAATGTAAATTCCACTCACCTCGTGGAGAGTCGCTTTTACTGCTTTGTCACGACTTTGGTGTGCATATGCGACCCCTACTCTATTTGGCAAACTTTTAGACAAAACCATAATGCAAAAGTCGGCCATACATCGTTTCTTGATTGCACGCTTCTGAGCTGAGAAAATAGCAAGTGAGTGTAACTCTTTGCAAGTGAGTGTTCCCATCCATGCTCGTCGGTTACAAAAACCGCCGAGAAAGCACTCAAGCGTAAGAGGAGGGGAATTCACTTCTGCGCGGTAGTGACTCTGGATGTAAGGAATGCGTTTAATAGCGCCAGCTGGTCTGCTATTGCCGATGCGCTCTTGCGTCTGGGGATACCGGAGTACCTGTATAAGATTCTCGAGAGTTACTTTCAGAATCGTGTACTAGTCTACGACACGGAGGTGGGTCGGAAGTGCTTTCACATAACCTCAGGAGTCCCGCAAGGTTCCATCCTGGGTCCGGTGTTATGGAATGTCATGTACGACGAGGTGTTGAGGTTAGAGTACCCAGTGGGAGTGGAGATTTTCGGATTTGCCGACGACATTACGCTCGAAGTCTACGGTGAAACGATCGAGGAGGTGAAGTTGACTACCGACCACTCGATCAAGGTTGTGGAGGCGTGGATGCGGTCCAGGATACTGGAGCTGGCTCACCACAAGACAAAGGTGACGGTTGTTAACAACCGGAAGTCGGAGCAGCAGACGGAGATCAGTGTAGGAGAGTGTACTATCCTGTCAAAGCGCTCCGTCAAACACTTGGGCGTGATGATCGACGATAAGCTGCCCAGTGTGCAATGGTTTTAGTTAGAGGAAACGGCGGAACACGTTTTGTTCGTGTCATCACCCATATCGTCTGGGGGCTACAAAGAAGGTGACGCGTGGACTCGGAGAATGGCTAGTCCAGATGCAGTACAAGAGGTGGTCCAGGGGTTCGAAGTCGGCTTCGTAGGTCATACCGGTGCCCTGCGGTCGAGATCGACCCTTACAACGATTAAGTGGCTGCGGAGAGGAAGTCCCGGTAGCGGTGCTGTCGTGGCGTCGGCCTACTGGGTTGGATCCGAGCCCGCGATTGGAAAGGGGTCCCCGGCAAGGGTCGGGGTAGGTGAGATCCTGCTGTCTGCAACCTTCGGGTGCATCTGATAGGGCCTGAAGGGTAGTGATACCCTTCCTTTGCGGGCAGGTCAGATCGGGTTGCACGTGGGCATGAGTTCTTGATGTCTGCAAAGCAGTTGGGTGCGGGCGGGGTTGACCCTGCCCGCCTTCCGAGGACAAAGGGAGTGGCGAAGACCACTCGGGAAACTGGCTAAGCGCCAGCACGTTACCGTGATGGAATCTCCAGAGCGAGTCATCGATGTTCGTTACTGCTAGGCTATGCAGCTAACCTTGAGGGTGTGATGTGCACTAGCCCCTCTCTGAAACAATTCCTTCTTGGTGGTTCCGGAGAGACGTAGGGTTTGGCGACCATAGGCATGTGTTTAGTGGATACGAGGAGAGAGTAGTCCTTGCTTTTACTATTGTTGTAGAAGACGGCCTCAGCCACACACTACCCTATCCTTGATATTAGGGTGTCTGTGTGCAGATTATCCCCCTATGGTTTAGAAGGAAAAAAAAAGACTCATGCTAACGTTTTTCGCATTCGGAACCTTAGCGTACCAGAGTGAGAAATAAATGCCTTCTAAGTACACTTGGATCTAAATCAAACTGGCCTTTTCTAGACTCATGCCAACGTTCTCGCATTGGGAACCTTAGCGTACCAGAGCGAGAAAGAGTTTGACCGATCCAATGATTTTTTACTTTCACGAGATTTTTTTCGGGGATAGTTCCCAATTATTTATTCCAGAGCTCTCCCAAGGATCAGGCAAAAACTTTCGCAATTCCTTGGCGAATTTTTGGTGGTCTGTCTTCAAGATTATTTCTAGAGTACCTACCATACATTTCTTACAGCATTTTGTTCGGAATTCCTTCCAGAATTTCTTCCGAAATTCTTTATGGAATTCCATCGAGATTCCAATTGGTTTTTTTTTATTACATCATCTTTCCATAGGAGATGTCCCGAAAGGAATCATCCCATTTCTCCAATGGTATTTCAAAGGTATTCTCGAATAAAACATCAGGTATGATCCCGAGAAGGTCTCGAAGAGAAATTCCGGGAGAAATCTCTGAAGGAGCCCCGTCAGAAATTTCGGAAGGGACTCTAGGAGCATCCCGTGATAAGCTCAGCGTAAAATCTTGAAAGGACTGACTAGAGAAAGAAATGCCAAAAGTAATATTCGTAGAAAGTCCGTTTGAAATTCCGCGAGAATCTGTGGAACTCTTGTAGAAATCTCGTGAGGAACACCTGGGAGAAGCTCGTGAAAAAACTCCTTATATAAACTCGTGGTAAATCATGACAAACTCCGGGAGTAAATGTTAGAGAGATCCCGTAGTGATCTGCTATAGATATCTCGGGTCGACCCTTAGATCAAATTTCGGGAAACCCTCTGAATGCAATCTTAAGAGAAACTCCATGGAACTGTAGAACTCCTGTAGAAACTAGAAAACAATGTAATTCTTGGGAAATCATCTGTAAGTAATTGACAGAGGAGCTCCTGGAGATATCCCATGATAAACTTCTGGTGGAGAAATCCAGTAGACCAAAATAATCTTTGAGAAACATCCAGGTAGACACTTTTCACTCGGAGATATCCCGTGAAAATCTCCAGGAAAAATTCTGAGGAAGGCCTCTCACAGAAGCTCACATAAAAATTCCAAATAGTATCTCGGTCGGAATTCAGGAAAGAAGTGCTAGAGGAATCGATAGAGAGATTCCAGCAAGAATACCTGGAAATCTTTTCGGGATGGATATGAATACCCCTCCCCCATATAGCATCTCATATTGCCGGAAACAACTGCTTGATTTAGAGGATTCTACAACTTCTTTGCGGAACTACACAAGAATACAGTAAAAGATTCTCAGCATTACGCAAAAAGATTTTTGTTCGATAAACTCTGTACTACAATAGGCTTGCAGTAAAAGCTTCGTAAATATCAAGCCCTGCAGCCCTGCAAAGCTTTTTATTCATACCAATAGTGTTGGGTTGGAAACTCTGTAGATTCTTCAAGTAATACTTGGTATTTTTCATTCATATGTCCGAATATTGTTGTTGCGTGTTGCTTATTCAAAAAGTATATTAGGGGGATTCACTTAACAGCGTAAACTGATTAAACTGGTTAAACGTCGCGATCAACAAGGCAATCTTCGATTATTTCATACGCAAAATCATGAAACATTTCAAATAAGCAGAAAATCATGGCTTACGCAGCAATTTAATCTGTTTAGTGAATACCCCTATTATTATCTTGTGAATTGTCTTTCTGAACCATTGCGCAAAGGTACACGTGGGAGAACGCGGGCGGCGGGCGCGGTCTCCACTACTGCAACGCAGCAGAAGATCCGCATGCGCCATGCATGCATGCAGTAGTGTGTTTTATAAGTATACAAATGGCTTTCATTTCGGCAACGCACGCGGTCGTCGGCGCGGCAACTCGAAAACTCTTTGAGTCCAGTTCCGGGATACGGTTTTTATTTCTGTCGTCAGCGACCGACGCTAACGCAACGCTGCTCTGCACCACCTTCTCTCCTCGCTTCTCTCTCTCCATCCAACCTCGACTCGATTGTCCATTTTTCTTCGGCTCCACGGGTTTATCCGGTTCGGTTTGGTTTGGTCAGTTTATTTTGTGCGAATGTCGTAAGGGGGTAAACATATGCGCCGGACTGAGGTGCTACTTCTTATGGTGATCATAATGATGGTGAGCAGAAGCGATTTTTCTAGGCAATCATCTCCTGGACGACAGAATTTGGACATTTTGCAGAGTTATACAAATATAGAAACTCCAACACTATAATGATCTACATATTCTATTCCGAAACTAAAGAATTCTCTTTGATAAAGAATACGAGAAACCCAATGACAAAATATTTGAGTTAGGATTCAGGGACGAGTAAAAAACATGAGATTTAAACATCCGTACTACAACATAACAGCCTTTACGCAGCTTACAATAATTGTGTGCCTGAAACCCCGAACGACATGACAGTTGACAGTTGACAGTCAGTGGATAACTGACACTGAGGAAGATTACAAGTGGTAGTCGAAATACGCGTATCTGTCAAAGGATAAGCAACATAAGTTGGAATCAGATACGATTTCATTGTTCCGCTTTAAGACGAAACTGGATCCATTTCCTCATTTTTGGTTTTTGATTTTTTATAAAATAACGAAGCAATATTTTCAAAATCGGTTTTCGTACACATGTAGAGTATGGATCAAGGTATCTCCTGATTTTTTTTCGTGGTGGAAAATGTTTTTCGTTTCTGCAGAAACCATTTTTGAATAAAATTTCACAAAAAATGGTTTCTGCAAAAATGGCAATTTTTTCCACCACAGAAAAATTCAGAAGATACCTTGATCCATTCTCTACATGTGCACGAAAACCGATTTTGAAAATATTGCTTCGTTATTTAATAAAAAATCAAAAACCTAAAAAATGAGGCAATGCTTCCAGTTTTGCCTTAACTGCGAAAATTACACTAGTTTACAGCATTTTTGAACTCGGTAAGCTGATGATCATTTTTGGTGCCTGAGTTCAAAAACGTGAATGAAAAAAATTACAGTAGAGCGGAAATTTTTTTGGACTTTTCATACAACGTTGATGATTTGAAATCGATTTATGATCTATTTTTAAGCAAAGTCGCTCACTTCTTGCATCTCATTCTCCGTAATCAATGCTATGATTGAGCTGATTTTTTTACTGTATCTCGCCTACATATGATATGATAACATATGATAACGATGAGAAATAATTTTTAAATAGATTTTTTCTTATCGAAAAAAAAATACATTTCTTCATATAATTTTGGAAATTTTGCTAAAGTTTAAGGAGATCGTCCCTATAACTCGCCAATATCTTGAATTTTATCAATCTGACGCAAAACCTGCATTCAGATGATCGAATGGTATTAAATTCAAAGATTCAAAGATTTAAAATTGGTTGTACGAAACGCAAGATATTTGAATTTTAGTTAATTGCATATTTTAAAAAGTTGTAAAACTCAATATTGAGCTAAAACTTGAAAACTGTTCTACTCAAAAAATTTTGAAGGTCGGTTTCGAAATCAGAGCTAAATTGTGCTTCAAAAATTTTGGTCGTTGACAGAAGTTCACGTCTTTCATTTTATTTTGTAAACTAGTGTTATTTAAGGTGGAAACATCCCATGCCCATCCCATCCCATCCCATCCCTGCGAATCCCTGACAATCCTTGAGTGATCATTGATGTATTTCTTAGCTCCTTGGTTAAATCTAGAGAAGTCACAGCAGGTATTTCTACAGGAATTAGTACGAAAAATCAAGCTAATCAAAACATCGCTGTAAACATCACAGAAGAAGTTTACGAAGGACTCCCAGCAAGCATTCCTGAAAAAAAAAATCCAATCAGGAACTACTGGTTAAATCTCAGTAGAAATTGCTGGAGCAATTCTAGTAAGCATTCCCGGAGAAATATTAGCAGGAATTACATACTTGAAAAAATCACAGTAGCAATTTCTTCAGGAATCACAGAAGGAATCCATGGAAGCAATTTCTAGAGGAATTCATGAAATCACCTGAGGTATTGCAGAAGGTATTCCTACTATGATTTACCGAGGAATCCCACCAGGAGCTCCGGGTAAATCTTTGCAGGAATTCTTAGGTTTATCTCAGCATGAATTACTAGTTCATTTCTTGGAAGAACTCTAGCAAGAACAACTGGAAGAGTCTCAGTGGGATTTTTTGGTGGAATGATAAAAGGAATACTTGTCAAAAATCTGTGGAATCTACCTAAGAAATCCTTGGAGAAATCACAAGGGTCATGAACTCCTGGGTGAATCCCAGCAGGAACTTTTACAGTAATTTCAGCCGGTAAGAGGAATTATTGGAGAAATACACACTTAAAACAAAATGCCGAGATCGGCTGTGCAAATCTAGGTTAAAGTGCATTTGCAGAATCTCGGCTAAAAACTTGACGTTTGAAGTTTGATGCCAGCGGCACCCATAGGTGCTGCTATGAATAAAATTGATTTTTTGCCGATATTTCAGTTGAATTTAGGTTGCCGAGCACTCGGCTTTGCGGATCTCGGCAAAAGAAAAAAAATTAGCCGAGCTCAATTAAGTGTGTACCAAATAGATTCCAAGTAACTAGAATGATATACACCCCAGCGCCAACTGTTGAAAAGCTTTCTAACTTATACTCACACTAATAGACAACGTTTGACGTTTGACCAATTCAATATATATTATGTACTATATTAGTAATCTGATACGATGGTATAATACCATATAATATTGATCCGAACTTTGTATAGAAGTTCCAAAAAGCTTGGTAGTAACTGGACGTAATTAAACCGGGAAAACTGAAATCTCGAGCTGTTAGTACATAGGGTCAAATATTTGTTCAAAAAGAAACCAATGCTCAAACATTTTGTTTCACTCGATCAGATGTTGTTTCTTGATTTTTTTCCTTGTTAAATATTTGACCCTGTGTACTTCAGACCTCAAACACGAAGCAAAAGGACAAAATGACTCGTACTTTATCCGAAAATAAAGGCTCTCTGGTAAAATACCTTGCAGAAGCAGAGAGACATCAATCAGGGTATCTGATAGTTCCAGACAGAAAAAATAGACACACTACTACTCAAAATCTGTCAATAATGCCGAAGAGTTATCCAACTACAACTCTAGCAAAACAACATCTAATATTGATTCAAGTCACCAAAATTAACAAAAGGGGTACTTACTAAACAGATTAAATTGCTGCGTAAGCCATGATTTTCTGCTTATTTGAAATGTTTCATGATTTTGCGAATGAAATAATCAAAGATTGCCTTGATGATCGCGACTTTTAATTAGTTTAATCAGTTTACGCTGTTAAGTGAATCCCCCTAAAGTACATAGTAGAGAATCCGGGTTAGGCTGGCCCAAAAAAAATCAATGTTCGAAAAGTCAAGGAGCTCAACCCTTAAATGAAAGATATACATATTTGAAGCATTTTTGTAGAATATTTAGATATTTCTAAAAAATCGTTTAGAGGTTTCGCCAGGGCTGGTAAAAGGTCTATTTTCTGAGCATTTTTTATCAAAATTTACTAAAAAAATACACACAGTTCAAAATCGAGTTCGTTGTAACAAATCGACCTACATCGCTTTCAACACAATTCTCCATCGGATTGTAAAATTACAGGTTGTCTGCAGTATGGAGCTTGCTAACAATTTTGCGTGCAAGAGATTCTTTTATGTAAAATCGAATTAAATAAAATGGAAATTTAGGCGTTCTAATATTTACGTGAAGTGTAGTTTTCAGAATTTCTTTCTGTGCATGTATATATATTTTTTTTATTTTCAACCATCAAAGTTTTATCTGGTAGAACTATTCATATGTGCCATTTCTCTAAAAAAATGATATATTTGATTTTTTTTTTTTAGATTTTTAATGAAAAGTGGTAATTTTTTAAAAATTGCTCTGCCCAAACCTTTAAACGGTTTTTTAGAAAACCTAAATGTTCTACAAAAATGCTTCAAATGTGCGTATATTTCATTCAAGAGTTGAGCACCTTGACTTTTCGAACATCGATTTTTTTGGGACAGCCTAATCCGGGTACAGATGTTAAATCGATTATCAGAGGCTTCACTATAAAAAAGGCTTCGTTGTTATCAACTGCTAAGAATATTCCTAGATCGAACATCTTGGTAGCTTACCTGCCGAAAGCGTCATGAAAAGCAACGAGCAAATAATGGTATTCATCGAGTCGCAACATAATTTGCACACGGACTCCTGGAGAGTTCTGCAAAGGTCTTTTCTTTAACGGGCATGATGTTGAGCTGGTTCTCACAGTAAATGAGAACTAAATGCAAAAATTAACAAGACAGGGATTACAAATCATCTACTTGTATTATACTGCAAACGTCAGGTCAAGAAAAACAGAATCAACAAGCAAGAAAGCAACATTGTCTGAAGAGAGATGTCTTCTTCTTCTTTATGGCTCTACGTCCCCACTGGGACTTGGCCTGCCTCGCTTCAACTTAGTGTTCTTTGAGCACTTCCACAGTTATTATTTGAAGGGCTTTCTTTGCCTGCCATTGCATTAATTTGTATATTGTGAGGCAAGCACAATGATACACTATGCTCAGGGAGTCGAGAAAATTTACTTGACCGGAACGGGAATCGAACCCGCCGTCTCCGGATTGGCGATCCATAGCCTTAACCACTAGGTTAACTGGAAACCCGAAGAGAGGTTTAGGATATGTTAATAGAAACGAAGTCGCCAGTATGACACCGGGTGAAAATCTATGGAACCCGCTTGCCGGGCTTTCTAGTGGATCAGCAGCAACAAATTCCTGCCCCATTAAACATTTTCCCGATGAAATCAGTTGATAAATCTTCTGATT
The DNA here is from genome assembly GCF_035046485.1 of Aedes albopictus. Taxonomy (NCBI): domain Eukaryota; kingdom Metazoa; phylum Arthropoda; class Insecta; order Diptera; family Culicidae; genus Aedes; species Aedes albopictus. The sequence continues at coordinate 18,816,368 of NC_085138.1, forward strand.
GTTGCACCGACGCTTATGGAAGCTTAACACAGGGATCAATCGATTAATCACCAGATTAACTAGGGTGTTCCGACGAAAACCGGCCAAGTTAATGGATTAGTCGGTTGATAAGATTTGAACAAACTAAATTGACCAACAACACATACTAATCAGCCGATTGCGTAGGTTGTTAATTTTAATCGGGCGATTCGTAGGTCAATCCCTGTGTAAAGTTCCCATAAGCGTCGGTGCAACAATTGGCCGATTTATCGACCAACTTAATTAGGATTATGTTTAATGGGGTGGGTGGAGGAAAAAGGTCCCAGAAATTTCAAAAGAATCCACCCCAAAAGACACAAAAACTAAGACGATGATCCGCCAGTCACAAAAAAGCAAATCATCAACGCAATGACCAATATGAAAACTTTTCAGGCAACCCTACAGCATGTAAGAGGGGCATCAGGCGTACTTTTGCAAAGGTTTATGTAATGTATAATAAAGAATCAATTTCTTGTGGGAAATTATACAAAATATTATATTGATGCTTGAGATTCGTATCACGTTTTGTTTTAATTTTCATTTGATTTTCATGATTAAATAGACCGGTGCACTTTTGTTACGATTTTGATTATTTTCACATCATCCTGCATGTGATTTATAACATTATAAATTAAAAAAAAAATGTATTATTACGCAATATGATACAAACTTGACATAATATTCTAGTCGGGAATTTTTCTGTCTAAACTAGAACAAAGTCTGCTTCGCAGTTTGGTGTTCTATCTTCCACAAATATTAATTAAGAGATTTCTCTGTCAATGATAACTTCTCGTTGTTAAAATTCAAAAGCAACAATACTTAACACGACCTTCTTTTACCTACTTATTTTTGTGTATTTCTATCAATATCATTATAAAAGTATTTTTTTTAATTTAGCTTAGAGGATATGGTTTTCTCGTAGTTACAAAAAAGTGGAATTGTGCAATCACAACGGTCCAAGAACCAGACCTTGAAAAAAATGCATTCAACGTTTTGAAATTAATAATACAGGGCTTCGTGACGAGAAAGTTATAATTTGTTCACCTTTGGTGGAGTTTTTTTTTATTTGCGCCATTGTGTAGTACCGTGATTTCGGGTGAAATTGATCACTTTTCACAGTTTTTGGCTTCTAATTTTTGAATAGTTATCGATATGGAGCGATTCCAAGCAACCGCATCAAAATTAAGGAAAATTTTTAATTCATGATTTTCTATTGAACTGAAACTTTGCACAGTTTTTCAGTTCCATCTAAATCGCCATTTTTCGATATCAAATTTTTATTTAGAGCCACGACTAACTTTTCAAAAGGGTGTATGTGAAAATGGTTCAAAAATATTCAAAAATATGCACAGCAAAAACGGATTGTTCGATTGCTATGAATTTTTCAGCAAAGTTAGATAGCTAAATGGTGATTTCTAAGAAAATATACACTGTGAAAAAAAATCTATTTTATCATTGAAAAACATCATTTTTGTCACAAAAACTCAAATATCTCAAAACCCTATCTTTTTACCAACTTGAATTTTTTAGGGAAAACGGTCCATTGTATTAGCAATCTACCATAAAAATTTGGTGATGATAAACTAATAAACAAAAAAGTTATAACATTTCAAAAATTTCACAATTTTTACATTTAGTAAAAAAATTTTTCTGTGTAAATTATTTCGGCCGGGAATCGCGATTTGATGCTGATTTTATTGTTCAGCAAAGTTAGATAACTAAATGGCGATTCCTAAGAAAATATACACTGTGAAAAAAAATCTTTTTTAACATTAAAAAATATCATTTTTGTCACAAAAACTCAAATATCTCAAAACCCTATCTTTTTACCAACGTAATTTTTTAGAGAAAACGGTCCATTGTATTAGCAATCTACCATGAAAATAAACAAAAAAGTTATGACAATTCAAACATTTCACAATTTTCACATTTAGTAATAATTTTTTTTAGTGTAAATTATTTCGGCCGGAAATTGAAGTTTGATGCTGATTTTATTGTTAATGGCCTTGCGTGAGTAAAACAAGTTGTTTTTATTATATATTATATATACATATAATATAATATACTATGTACCGTAATGTTCCGATTTTATCACGCCCTCCGCGCATTAGTCGTTTATTCATTAATTTGCTGTTACATTTGAGGACAAGTGTTTTCCCTCTTCTTCAAGATGAATGTTGAAAGCGTGTTTTGCAACGTTAAAAATATTGAAATGGGTATAGATGTTGAAGAATATTACAGGGCATTTTTGAAAAGGGGCGTAATTAAATTGTTTAAACAGATGTCGCTGATGGCAATTTCTCAGTTGTTGTCGTTTTCGAACTTCCTGCGCCCTGCTTTACCGATGATATACAGATGGCTCGTTTGTCAAATTCTAGACGGCAGGACGTGCAAATGCGTAATTTTGTACACAATGTGGACATTTGGGCATAACCAGTCTCTTTCAGTTTATCTATGGTGCTTTCGGTGAGATTTCGTAACTCTTTTGAACATTTTTTTTTTCATCAAACGGTCTACAAGAGAGCGTTGAGTTGAAGACCTTTGAGAAAGCGACTGTTCATCTTGTTCGTTAGATTATAATAAACAAAATCACTTATTAATTTTAACTTACTTGTTTGGTGTTGGTGGCTGAAGAAAAAAAAATACTATACAATTTTTAATATTCATAGCGGTAGTATTTTTTTGTTTTTTTCGTGAGCATTGTCAGGTATGTATACAGACAAACAAACGTAACACTGGCGAAATTTTCATTGACCACGCCTTCAACGATCATTTTGAATCTTGGTTGTGGCTTTCATAACAAGAAGAGCGCCCATCGTTTTTCTTTGCGTTTGACGTTTCACACTAGCGCCTTCTGATGACGATATTGCACAACGCAGTGTTTCGTGAAACATTTCCACCAGGTGGTGATAGTGTGAACTGGGCGATGAATTTTCACTAAAATTGTTCTAGGTGTTTCGTCTGTTTGTCTGTGGTATGTACCTCTTATGCATTTGTTGTTGTTGAAGTTACTCGCATTCTTCCGATCATAAAGTCTGTTCTCTACACACTTAATTTTGATTACCGCACGGTGTGTCTGGTATAAGAAATTTATTACAAAAAAATAGGCATCGCTAATTTTTACGTTACGTGAAAGTTGACGCTACTAGCTTTCATTCAAGCCCAACATCGAAATATTCCATCGGGGGAACTTTTTCATACAAAAATTGGGTATGTTTGTTAAGTAGAAATAGGGATTAATTTGGAACCGTTCATTTTGTATGGGGAAAAACAGTATTCTGAAAAAGTTGTTCGAGATCCCTCGGTGGATTTTTTTGAGGGACCGTGCAAATGAAAGCTGTAAGTCTCTATTTTTGAATGATGATGATGATGATTGTGTACCCACCATCAGCGCAAGGATTACCTATGGCTGCAGAGTCATACCGGAACGGAATGATCTACCTGATGGTTTGTTGTAGCAGGGTAAGCTAAATTCACTGGATACCTTCGGAAAACAACATGATAATTGTTATCTCGTGACAAAGTCTGGCCACCCCACGAACATTTGCCCGGAAACCAGTTCATTTAACTTCCTTAGGCTACCCCTCCGAAATCCCCATATATGTCATGTTCAAATATAAAAAGTAATAATAAGGAACGAACTCACCGGGTAATCCTGACTAGCTGGATTTCTATGTTTGGCTTTGGTCTCAGCATGCAAACGGTCCAAACCATATTAAATTGTGCACTCGTTCACACCACTCGCTGATTCTCCGATCGTCCATCGAAGAATCCGAAAAAATACATAAGCGAGAATACCCGACGCACTGAAAAACAATCTCTTGGATACTAGCATTCTGTAAGTCTCTATTTTTGAATAGCGAAAAATTTGGCGATGCCCAATTTTTTGTTATAAACCTTTCCCATACACACGCCGTGTACCGAGTTCGGTAATTTTTTGACGAGATTAAAACTGCTGAGCACCGAACTCGTTCAGCAAAAATGCATTGTTTACCTTTTCCATACGATTTTGACAGTTGTTTTACTGAGCCTCAGTAAAATCGATTACCGAAACTACCGAGATCGTACTGCTGTTATAATCTCGTCAAAAAAGTACCGAACAGGCAATTCAAAAAAAAGTGTGTAAGAGGGATTTTTTTTGCGGATAAACTAGACGTATACGCGTATAAAAAAACTTTTATTATACAGCTTTTGTCTTAAAAATAAATTCAATTCCATTTTTCTTATAATCAACAGCTTTTCAACACTATCAAGGGATTTTTTCACCAGTCACGTACAATAAAAAGTATGACAATCTCAATATTTTTGATCACAACACTGGATCGCGTCTAAGTTTCAAATAGATACTATAGTAATTACGAATAATCAAACTAAAGTATCATGAAAACAACTTGTTTAATTCAGGCGGTAGCCTTTACAATAAAATCAGCATCAAAATATAATTCTCGAAATAATTTACACAGAAAATTTTTTTTTTTGTTACTAAATGTAAAAATTGTGAAATGTTTGAAATGTCATAACTTTTTTGTTTATCAGTTTACCATCACCAAAATTTTATGGTAGATAGCTGATATAATGGGCCATTTCCCCTAAAAAATTTAAGTTGGTAAAAAGATAGGGTTTTGAGATATTTGAGTTTTTGTGACAAATATCATATTTTTTCAAAGTAGAAAAAGAAATTTTTTACAGTGTATATTTTCTAAGGAATCATCATTTAGTTATCTAACTTTGCTGAAAAATTTATAACAATCGAACAATCCGTTTTTGCTGTACAGCTTTTAGAATATTTTAGAACTATTTTCGCATACACCCTTTTGAAAAGTTAGTCGTGAGTGAATATGAAGGTTTAATATCAAAAAATGGCGATTTATATGAAATTGAAAAACTGTGCAAAGTTTCAGATATTTTTGAAATGGTCGCTCAGGATCGACTGACATGACTCCGTGGAATTCCTCTATGGTCATGCCCAATGCTTTAAAACAAGTACAACAACGGGTTTTATCAGTCAACGAGGTTGAAACTTTTACTGCAAATGATTTTATTGCAATAGATATCATTTAAATTATTGATGGTTTCATGAATGTTTAGACTCGTGTGCATTTTGCTTTTAGTGAGATAAAACTTGCACACTCACTGAAATCAGTAGGCGTGCTTCAAAGTGTTTGACATTTCTCTCACAGTTGAGTGAGATAAACTCATAAACACAAACCCGTGTGAGGTTTTCTACACTGCTGGAGGTTGCTGGAGTTCTGCCACGAAGACTGTCCAAACTGCAAGAGACCGTTCCGAGTGGCACGGAATACGAAGTGTTGGTTTATCATACAGGATGTAGCTAGTGCTTGATACAAGTGGACAGTTTTCAAGCCCCGTGCAGTAGAAATGTTTGCGAAGCAGTTTCTGTTAGCCCTACACCTCACACAGAATTGACCAACATTTACCCAGGTTTCACTATTCCGGGTACCAATAGGACGTTTGTTGTTTCGAAAACACCATTAAAATATATCCACAAACCACAAACCTTATTGATTTATCATTATGTTATACATTTTTCCTGGCTCTTATCTAATTTTCTGTTCGACTAAAAATCCTCATCATAATCACTACTTTACCCACACCTTTGGCCCCAGATTGTTTTAGGTGCGGGAATCTCCACGTTTGGGTTACAGAGTCCCTAATTCCCTCATTAGATCCCACCTCGATCTCCGCAATCATTAGCGGCTGTTGGGGCAACTTTCAATGCCGATTCAACTATTTTTATTTCAAGGTATGACCACAGGATACTGACTTACATGATCGCACTCGTTTGAACACGAAATGAAAACAATAATGAAAAATATGTTGTCAGGGTAACCGTGAGGAAGCGCAGATATTTAGTGAGATCTAGTGAGGTGTGCAAATGATCACTGTGCAAAAATTATTTGCACAGAAGTCTACAAATTCATGCAATCATCAATAAAAAATCAAAAATTTTTGTTTCGGGGTGAAATTGATCAGTCAGTGAAATTGCTTTGTAAGTGTTGAAATTAAATTTTCCATCCGAATTAACCACCCCAGAATGCGGAAAGCTTTGTAAAACTTATACAAGTTTATTAAATTCTTAATTATTTAAGTTTAAAGTTTCATAAATCTGAAGAAAACGCCTTAAAGTATGCAATTTACATACTAAACATGTCATTACTTTAGCAAAAGTACAATTGTATGCATAAATATCAATATTTATAGAATTTTTTTTTCACGAAATCGAGTTCAGCGAACACTTGGCAGCTATAAACATTCATTCGAATATTCATTCCATGTGCCATACAGCTACGGTAACAAAATTTTGAAAGTGTCTTTGAAATTTGCCAAACACGCAGTTTCGGAAAATATTAAATTTAATACAGAAATATGTAACTAATTAGCTGTAAAACATGTAAACTCATTGCGTCGATCAATTTCACCCCACTGATCAATTTCACCCGAAATCACGGTACTTGGCATGAAAATGCCTTGCACTGTGATTCAATGAGGCCAACGATCAGGAACACCCATGCGCCTCAGGACTCATCACATTTTTTTTTTTAATTGAGCAAATCGAAAGCTTTGTTTTTGTAAAGAAAATCGAATGCAGCTTGTTTTGCCCACAGTATTATGGTTTATAAATCCGCCAATCGGTTTGCATCGATCCAAAAAGTGTGGATCACACTTCTCTCTCCACTCTCCATCACCGAAGAGACCCAGCTAACCAGCATCCTCGGCCGGTCAGTCAGTCAGTCAGCGATTTAGGTTGTATGTCTGCTGTGGGTTGGGAACAATTCGCCAGTGTGCAGCAATTTAAATTATCTAACCGCAATGATGCTGATGAGGATGATGGGGGGAGTTGCTGACTATTATGTGAGTTACGATTCCGCTTTGCGTATTCGTCGTCGAGTCGAGTGACCGAGTCAGCCCAATTCGATGGCGGTTCGGTCCGGGTGTTACCTCATGATCTGGGAATTACTGTCCCACATTATTGCATTGGTTCGTGGTGGAAATCTATTGGGAGTGTGGATTGGTTTGAGTGTTGGTAAATATTTGGAGCAGCTATAATTCTTTACTGTGTGGTTTTGGTGAGTTATGTGATGAGTTCGATAGGTAGATAATTTCTTGTCCACTTCCAAGATGCATTTGTCTTGTATCCCTCCATAAGCAACCACAAAGAACTTATTTCGCCTTCCGTGCTGAGCATTTCGCCTTCTATTGAAGAGCTGACATGCTCTGTATTGATCGTACAATAGCCATTTTAGCTTTTTGGCCTACAGCAATTAAAACTTTCTGGCTACACGATGCATATGCATAACCAACTATAAACGCTTATAGAACTACCGTATGCTATATCAGCAATTCAAACTATGTGTTTGTACCCTATGAGAGATACGTATTTCAACCTCAACTGGAAGATTGTCTTCAGAGTTTCGCACTTGACTTGACTAACACACCCAGGTTTATCATCAAACCATAATGAACAATAGGTCAGATTTGAAGAATGGGAACTAATCAATTTACTTTATAATGTCTGTTGAGCTTACTATCAGTCATTGTATTATTGAGAATATATCATAACTTTCTGTGCCGTACAATAAAAGTGTTAAAATTATTGACTTCAAAATTAATAAATGCTTGATAATGTTAGAAAAAAACCCTTTTACTTAAAATGCTTTTCTCTCTTTGCTTGTGGGATATCTCAGTGTTGACTATTCATTGCCCTACAGCTAATAGGTATGTAAATAACGTGCACATCCGTTTGTTCAAACGAGTTTCAACCATCAATACCTTCACGATTTGTCACTAGACTAGAGGCCAAACCGCAAGATTCTCTCCAAAAACTCCGATCAACTCCGCTTACACTCGGTCGTTCGCCCAATCTCAGCTATTGACGCAAGACTTTGGCTTTCTGGCTGTCGTAAGGTAGGAGTCCTATTTTGTAATCAAGTACACCATACCAGCTCGTGAAACAGTTCAACCTGCACAGATCGAGAATTAGTGCTTCAACCCTAATAGTCGTTGAAGGTGGTATTGGCAATGGGGTACCTTCCTACCAGTGCTAATGGTGGTAGTGTTTGTGTTGAGGTGTTTCTTTATTGCATGGATTTCAACCCGGATGTCGCCGCCGCCGTTCGGTGTTTTTTTTTTCTCTCGGCAACGACAACGAAGTCTCGTCGTACTCGTATAGACTTTGGATACGAGCGAGCGAGGTGAGATCAGGCCGCGCTACGTCCCCCAACAAACAACCAGCAACAGTCAGTCTCTCGCTCAGTCGCGATCGCGAAGTCACGATCGCTCCGCTAGCCGCGACGTGCGCTTATACGCAACGCATACCCTTGCAGAGTTCAATGCGTTTGTGGAGAAAAACAGCATCTTACGCTCCGCCGCCCGCCGGTCACATCAGTCAGGTGTGAAATGGTAATAATGTCCTAAGTGGTTGGTGTCTGATTTATGTTTGGTCAGAGGATTTGCTTGTTTATTTTTGGCTCAGCAAATCGATCGCCGATCGAACTGTTTACGTAACCCATATGTTCTTTTAAGTCCGGATGTTACTGTGTTTTTTTAAATAGTAGCGTGTTCCCTCATGGTATGGAATAATGATAATGATAACAATCATTTACCCTATCATGTACCATCATGTATTTTTTCATAATAAGTTTAAACCAAAAATTACGCTGTATATTCTAGAATACCCTTGCTCGCATAGTTGACATAATCGCCATTGACATTATTATTATTATTATTATTACTTTTTTATAGAGATTTTCAGCCCTAGGTTGGTTCATCTCTTATTGACAACAGCAGCATACACAAGTAAATATCTAACGCATATGCTTGTTTCTGACCAGTTTTATGAAATAAAACACAAGATCCTACCAGTTAGCCAGTGACATGATCTCGAAAACTTTTGTTGCAGACAAAACGGAAGCTGAATTTGTTGTGTACTTTTGAACTCGTGAATGATCAGTCATTATTAATGCAAGCGTTGCAACACTCATCTCTAAACTAAACACCAGAGATGTATGTGCTATTACAATTGATGTTGCTGTTGCACATATCAACAGGAAATACGTCTATTGTTCGGTTTATTTACCGCATGATAAACCGTCCCCTGCGGATGCTTTCAAACAAGTCATCGCATACACAGACAGAAAAGTCGTCTGATTGTTATAACTTTTTTTATACTTCGCCCAAGCTTCGAAGGTATTCTTGGTACAATTATTTCAAATGATTGTTTCACAACGATTTGATGATAACGCCAAGCATATGTTTTGTTTAAATCAACGATGTTAAACGACAACTATAAAATTCTTAAACCAAGCATATTGTCATTACTTTGACTGCGGCCTACTCAGCCATAAGGATTCATCATGGCGGCGGCAATTGAAAGTAACGATAACGAAACAACAATGTTTTCTAAGGAAAAGTGGTGCAACGTGTGTAAACGACGTTTCTAAAATGTGGTATTTAAGTGCAATATTTATATATCATTAGGTGAATTCGGGTGCTCCCTCATTTTAGAGGTGGTAGGTGAGGTCAATTTTATAAATCCCGAAATCGTTTGTTTGCATCGAATTTTCAGAACAGAAATGGCTTGTGTAGTCCTTTGAGGTGCATATTCCAATAAGAAAAAGTGGGAAAGGTAGATTTTGCCTATGTTGCGGCATGATAATGTTTGACGGAGTCACTCTTTACACAAGGTTTACATTCCTGCTGGCTGCTGTCAAAAAAGTTAACGATCATTGATAAGGCATATTAGAACATATTGTACATAAATACTATCATTATTGAAACGCTTATCCTCAATTTGAATGATGATGATTATAAAAACACAATAAAAACGATTCTCTATGTATGCTTAAACCACCTTAAAACAACCATCGAATATAGTTGGTTCAAGCCTCGAGTTAAGGGTCAAATTAAGCATAAAAATGCTTGAAGCTACCATGAGAATAAGTGAGCTGTCAAACCATCAACCTTAAATATTGTTGATGTAGGCATAATATGGTTGAATCAACCATACTTCTTGCTCTAATGAAATCATCAATTATGTTTAATTCAAGCTTCCATTATTCTCCGACCTATTATATTATGCCCGATCAACCAACTGGGATCTCTTGACCGATTTGGTTGCAGTCAAATTTCATGGATACTCACCATCCATTGACACTAGAAGTGATTTGGATGATTGCGTTGATACTATAACGTTTTTCATCATGGAAGCTTTTGAATAAGCTTGCTCTGTGAAAGCCACAAGGGGAACCCCTTGGTGGAAATTTGATCTGGCCTAGCTCAGAAAACAATCTAGAAAGAGTTGGAACAGACGACGTTTGGCTGGATCGGAGACTTTCAGGTCGGCTCGCAAGGCCTACCAGAAAGCTCTCCGATCTGCTGAACGATCCGACTGGTAAAACCTTTGCACAAATGTTTCCAGTTTGAGTTAAGTCAGTTGGTTGAACAAAATCCTTGCAAAATCTAAGGATTTCCAAGTGAACGAACTTTATTTATTTCAACCCACTAGGGTACTTTGAATGTCAGAGCTGAGTAGGAACAACTTTGCCATGGGTTGCTATTTTCTGCTGGGATCGAACGGAAATGAAAATAAGTTTGAGTTCCCTTTGAGGAAGTGATACGAATAAAATGAGGTTAACCTGACTTGAGCAAAGTAAACTGTTTGAGCATTTACCTAAATCCGTATGAATAAAGTTGTACTTTACTCAGAGTAAGTTCGAATTTCGAATATAGCATTTGCTTTGCCAAAACTGATTTCTACCTTTTGGATTTCGGGTCACATGAACGAAAATCAGTAAATTTAAGATAAGTAGTTGAGGATGATAGGACGACTATCTGGATGCAGCTAAAAGTAGCGAGAATCCGGAACAATCTGTGGTCATGATACTATGCTAGTAATTCATTCTGAGATTAATTTAACTTTCTATGAATTACTACACACACGAAATCCTCCAGTGAAGTAGTCCAACAGCTGTATTTGGGATTCCTATAGGATTTGTTCCAAGGATTCCTCCAGCAATTGTTCCAGGGATTTCTCATATAGTTGTTCATGGGATTCCTCCAGATCCATCAAAAAGTTGTTCCTCGGATCTCCTGCAGGAGTTGTGTCTATTGTATTCTTTCAGCAGCTGTTCTTTCTGGGATTGCTTCAAGAGTTCCTCATGGAGAAAAAAATAAAGTCAAGTCAATCATATTACGGTGCCAATCAAGCATATTTGTGCACTGACTTTTATATAATCCTTTTTTGAGATTGTATTACGCATAATATAATAGGTCGGAGAATAATGGAAGCTTGAATTAAACATAATTGATGATTTCAATAGAGCAAGAAGTATGGTTCAGTTGCTATCCATCTCTCTGCTAGTCAACACGCGTTCGGTTCTTGTGTGCTTTGTTTCGTTTTCTGCAATCATGCCAGTGACGAGAAAAAATTGTATTGTGTTGGACACATCAGTCCTTCCGAAGCGACCCAGTATTGCCGATATTAAACAGTTTTTGGATGGTGCACTGAAGCTGGATATGACGATGGTGAAGAGCATCCAGACCAACATCGTCAGGAACGTGGTTTATTTGGTCATGCACGGCGAAGAAGCAGCTGCTACAATTGCTTCGAGCCACCATTTGAAACACTTCATGTGTTTTGAAGGGAAGCCGGTCACAATTCCATTGCCGATATACATCGACAGCAGCGCCGTCGATGTTCGCCTTCATGATCTCCCGGAGGAGATTGACAATCAAACCATCATTCATCATATGCAACAGTATGGCGAAGTGATCTCGATACGCAATGACGTTTGGAAAAGTTATTTTCCGGGCCTTAGCAACGGCGTACGCATACTACGCATGAAGCTAATCAAACCCATCCCCTCGTACATCACCATATCCGACGAAATCACCTACGTGTCTCACTTCTCACAAGTGAAGACGTGTAGAACCTGTGGTGCCAAAGAACACCCAAAGCTACGGTGTTCCGAAGCCACGACATCAACAGGAGCTGCCCAACCAACACAACCGAGGAAATTGAACAAAAACCAAAACTCATCCACACTAACCGAGAAACAATGGCCCGCTCTTCCGAAGCCGGAGGCTTCTAAACAAAAAAACAAATCGAAGAGGCAAACCAACGATAACCAAACAAAACGACAACTTTCAATCGACTCGGATTCCACAAGCGCTAACGAACCCAAACGTGCTGCACCGTCTATCTCCGTCTCCAGCGAAAGCGATAGCAACGAAGCCGCTTTTGATGTCCCCATCGTTCCCGTTCGAGCAGGTTATCGACGTTGCTCATTTTCTCATATTGATGATCCTGATCTTCGTCAGCAATACATCGCAGAGGAAACTCAAAGAATAGAGGAATTGTACAAGCAGGGCTATAACATTTAACTGAAATGTAATTAGTTCTAAGTGTTTTCGGCTCCGTTATACCTAGCGTAAATGAGCCTGCAAAATAAAGATATAGTAAAAAAAAGAAGTATGGTTGATTCAACCATATTATGCCTACATCAACAATATTTATGGTTGATGGTTTGACAGCTCACTTATTCTCATGGTAGCTTCAAGCATGTTTATGCTTAATTTGGCCCTTAACTCGAGGCTTGAACCAACTATATTCGATGGTTGTTTTAAGGTGGTTTAAGCATACATAGAGAATCGTTTTTATTGTGTTTTTATAATCATCATCATTCAAATTGAGGATAAGCGTTTCAATAATGATAGTACAGTATTGTTCCGATTTTATCACGCCCCTTTTCAAAAATATTTTTAAATATTCTACAAAATCTACACGCATTTTAAACATTTTTATCGTTGTAAATCGCGTCTTCAACATGCACCTTAAAGAAGAGAGGAAACACTTGCTTTCAAATGTAACAGCAAATGAATGAAAAATGAAGGACTGACGCGCGGAGGTCGTGATAAAATCGGAACATTACTGTATTTATGTACAATATGTTCTAATATAGACTGTTTCAGAAATTATATATACACTTTCTTTTTCTAATAAAAAGATGTGTTTTGATGATTTTAACCAATTGTTTTCAGAATACAGTATATTGCATCCCACATTTTTACGTTCCATGTAAACTGTCATATTTTGAAAAACAATCGAGTTCTTTATTTATTTACTTTATGCTTGAAAATTAAATTTGCACAAGGGTGTTTTCAACATCATTTCTTATTAAATTCCTAAAATAATCCTACTCTTTATCACATTCGCTACCTCAATAGCTTGTCTAAGAAATGCAGTCATAAAAACCTGGGAAAAATTCATGAGGTAATTTTCATAGAATTTTGATGAGATCAACTTTCTTATTTTTTTCAAGGTTTTTCTAAGCAACGTAAGGATTTCTACACAGTTTCTTAGCGTTTATGAACACATTTCATTACAACTAAGTTTTTTTTGCAGGTCATCCCATTCTTCAGATGTCAATGCTTGTCATACTATCAAAGCAAATGTAATAAACAGTTGTTAAGGTATTAGGTTGTTTTACGTTTGTTTCAGCTAGTGGTGTTCGAAATTTTGCCACTTTTTACTTACAATATGAAGGCTTTTAATGTTGGTTCTTGACAATTTTTTCCGGCCAAAATAACTTTGGCTAATGGAGAAACATATTTTCTTATTGATACAGTAATTTCCATGATGTTTGTTAAAGAAATGTTTCATTTATAAGATTTTTCATGTTCCACTGTCTTATATTTCATGACCGTTTTGTGCAACTTTTAATTTTTAACCTTTGGTTTACAGATCTCAATTTTATATCTTTTGCACGAAATGGTAACAAAGTTGGTATTATTTGTATCCTTAGAGTGTTTACTATATACTATTAGGAACTTTCCTGCATATCGCTCTAAAATTAAAATGACAGTCAATCGTTAGTGTATTTATAATTTCTGAAACAGTCTATATGCCTATTTAATGATCGTTAACTTTTTTGACAGCAGGCAGCAGGAATGTAAACCTTGTGTAAAGAGTGACTTCGTCAAACATTATCATGCCGCAACATAGGCAAAATCTACCTTTCCCACTTTTTCTTATTGGAATATGCACCTCAAAGGACCAAACAAGCTATTTCTGTTCTGAAAATTCGATGCAAACAAACGATTTCGGGATTTATAAAATTGACCTCACCTACCACCTCTAAAATGAGGGAGCACCCGAATTCACCTAATGATATATAAATATTGCACTTAAATACCACATTTTAGAAACGTCGTTTACACGCGTTGCACCACTTTTCCTTAGAAAACATTGTTGTTTCGTTATCGTTACGCCGCCATGATGAATCCTTATGGCTGAGTAGGCCGCAGTCAAAGTAATGACAATATGCTTGGTTTAAGAATTTTATAGTTGTCGTTTAACATCGTTGATTTAAACAAAACATATGCTTGGCGTTATCATCAAATCGTTGTGAAACAATCATTTGAAATAGGGTATCGCGCCACTGAACCAATTGACTTGAAATGTTGTACACGGGTAGATATTATACCTATCTCACCACATTCCAAAAGTTGTGTCAATTGGTTTAAATTTGACTGAGTTATAGTGGAAAACAGACGAATATAGAAGCCACCGCCCAAGTGGCGCGATTCCCTAATTGGCCTAATTGTACCAAGAATACCTTCGAAGTTTGGGCGAAGTATAAAAAAAGTTATAACAATCAGCCGACTTTTCTGTCCGTGCTCCTGGGATTCTTCTAGCAGTTGCTTCAGGAATGCTTCCAGGAGTTCTTCCAAGGATTCTTCCAGAAATTTCTCTCTGGAATTCATCTACGAGTTCATTCTGACATTCCCCTAGGAGTTCCTCCTGGGATTCCTCCAAGAGTTCCTCCTGGGATTCCTAGAAAAGTTCCTCCTGGGATTCCTCCAGGAGTTCCTCCTGGGATTCCTCCAGGAGTTCCTCCTGGGATTCCTCCAGGAGTTCCTCCTGGGATTCCTCCGGGAGTTCCTCCTGGGATTCCTCTAGGAGTTCCTCTTGGGATTCCTCCAGGAGTTCATCCTGGGATTCCTTATGGAATTTCTCCTATTTTTCCTCCTGGAATTCTTCCTGGGGTTCCTCCTGGAATTCCTCTTGGGGTTGCTCCGCACACTTGTACACACACTGAGGAGCATGCCATCCCTGCTCCTGAGATTCCTCCTGGGTTTCTCCTGGGATTCCTCCAGGAGTTCCTCCTGGGTTTCCTCCTGGGATTCCTCCAGTAGTTCCTCCTGGGATTCCTCCAGGAGTTCCTCCTAAGATTCTTTCAGTAGTTCCTTCTGGGATTCCTCCAGGAATTCCTCCAGGGATTCCTCCAGGAGTTTCTCCTCGAATTCTTTCTGGAATTCTTCCTGGGGTTCCTCCTGGAATTCCTCTTGGGGTTCCTCCGCACACTTGTACACACACTGAGGAGCATGCCATCCCTGCTCCTGGGATTCCTCCAGAAGTTCCTCCTGGGGTTCCACCAGGGATTCCTCCAGGAAGTCCTGCTGATATTCTCCCAGGAGTTTGAGATTCTATTGAGATTCCTCTTGGGTGTTTTATATACTACGCGTTTATATACGGGGTGAATGCGATCACATCTGCAGTGGATAACTGACACTGAGGAAGATTACAAGTGGTAGTCGAAATACGCTTATCTGTCAAAGGATAAACAAAATAGGGCTGAATCAAAAGGTACAATAACTGATTACATTCATTCGAAAACTTGTGTTTACATTACACATAAGAGTTACCGCAACAAGTTAAACAAAAATCGTAATTATCAATTTTCTAGGTAGGCAATGCTTATAACCGAAAGATAAAGTATAATTCTTCTAAAAAGTGTTGAAAAAGTTATCTATTATAAAAAAATCTAAGAGTTCTGCAGAGTCAACGTAGGGTTATTCCCATGGCGATACTTACTTTTTTGTGTTCCGTCCCGAAAGGGATACAGAAACCAAACTCGGATCTTCCTGAAGAATCCCGAGATGAATGAGCCTAGTGTTAAACATCTCGTTGATACAGACTGTTTTTGCCCTTGAAACATGCTCGGGCTCGCTTATACAACTTCTTGAGAAACTTTCTAATTGATTTGAGATCTGTTTTACTAGTACTATGTTCTTAGAGGTTGTTTTGCTACAATCACACATGCTATTCCTGAAAGGTTCTAGACATTTTTCAATAAATTGAACTTCTAAATATAAGTCACTTATGCCAAAATCTCTCCATCAACAACAACCCCCGCTTCGACCCTTGAGCGGACCGGACTGCAAACAATATTATACAGACAACAAGCAAACGCGTAAACAAAAAGCATTTCGTGTTTGTAAGTTTTTTTTTTCGTTTGGCTCCCGCTCGCTCAGTGTCGACTGTCGATCCGTATGATGGAGCGGAGTAGAGTTTTTTTTCGGGTTCCGGATCTACGATCGTGTGATTGAGACAGCGCCAGCCGCACGATTCAGAGCCACAGCACAGTAGCAAATTTTGCCTACCAACCTACCTACACACAGATTTGACTCGCTGCAAGCTATTTGCTGCGTGTTATGAACTGCCAGAGTTGGGCGTGCTGGGCATAAGACAGATCTGGAGGCCTAGATCCAAAACGCGAGAAGCTGTTGCAACATATCGTTCGACGACACACGCTAACGCCGCTCAGCACAAAAGTGCATAATTTCCAGACTACACCAAAAATGTGTAACCCTTGCACATTCACAAAATCAGCTCCTGTGTCCGCAAAATCGTTAAATTCGCAAAAAAAAATTGTACAGCAATCTAGCTAGGTTAACTAGTGACCTTGGAAAACAAAAAAAATATCGACATTTGGCATCTAGACGAGTGTACGAGCTGTTTTTGAAAGTGTGTAACTGTAACACATTTTTGTGTGGTCTGGAAATTATGCACTTATGAGTAGGGCTTACACATTTTAGTGCTGAGCGGTTTTACTGTGCAGCTGATTGCATACATCTATGTACCTCAACAGTCGAGTATGTTTCATCTTATTTTTTGCTGTTCGTTGCCTTTTTGTAATTTGTATTACACGTAGATTTCACACTTATTATTGTGTTAAAGGCATTATACATATGAACCTTTTTTTACCTTGTACCAACGTTACTTGAACGTTATAACATGTTACTATAAATTGTGTTTGTGATGTTAGAATCTTGAGGCAGTTATTGTTGGTGTAATACTTTGAACTATTATTCTTCTATTCAGTTTCCAGTGTGAACATAGGTTTTACTGAATAACTGCCTGAGCTACCACCTAAGCTAGACATGCCACAACATAATCGAAGCCGGATCTTCTACACCTCATCATTCAAAAGGCAAAAGTTCATCCTTAAAAAGCAAAGAAAAAAAAAAACAAAAGAAACACCGATGCCGGATCACAATCTTCGCCGTGCCAACACGCCTTTTTCCTCTTTGGATTCGGAAACTTTCATAATACCATGCAAAAAAAATATTCCACCCCTCCCCATGTTGTAAGCAGCGATTTCAACGCCAGTGTGTTGTTGTTGATCATCGTCCAAGTGTCAAAAAGTCGTCGAGTTCGTTACATCCGCGTTCAGCGCCGCCGAGCCATCATGGATGGGTTATGGGAGGGTGGCATCGTTAATCGTTGTTGCTTGGGCTCTCTTTAGTCTCTAAAGGATGCTGCTGCACCATGCGCCAGTTGGGGCTGATGGCGGCCCAAGAGCCATCAAACAACATTACGTTCGTGGGCCGCTCCACCACCGCGCAGCGCAGGCTGTCACGATCCGGAGATCCGGAGAAAGTGAAATCCGTATTCCACGGTGCGGTGAAAAAGCACGCCGCGCCGCCCAGCAAAGCCAGCTGGCCAACGAGGGAAAGAAATGCTCTCACTAGGCTTGTTTTGCTGCAACTTGCATCACAGTTTTGAGGGATCGAACGTTCGTTGGTTTGTTGTTGCCTGGGAAGTCTGTATAGGTATATAACTCGCCAATCGAATTTATTCGTGGAACATTTCATGAATCCAGATATGGATGTCACACGATGCAGTTCATGTAAATTTTTAAGCGAAGAAGTAATAATTCTAATTGAAGTCTTAAATGATTAAATTACACATAACTCGACTCTGTCACTAGAAGTTTTGAAGATTCCATAGCAGACAGAACCATCAAATCTGTTTTGTATAACTATCTAACATTTTAACATGTAGAGATTCAATTGCATTCTTAGAATCAAACGACGTTGTTTATCTATCTTGCCTGTATCGTATATTTACCTATCTGCAATTCAATATTTGGGATAGATTGGTTAGTCTGGATATCCCAAATGCATTTTTGAACGAGGCCATAGATAATAGTTGGATATGTGTTGTCCCTGTTCATAACGAAATGAACTCCAGGACAATTTGGACGACCTTGAATGTCCCAAAAGTATATAGTAATATGAGTTTTCAAGTACGTCCAGTAAACATGTTTGACTGAGCAACTCTACTCTGTATAACGAATACGACTCCTGTCCTGTTACGAGTGTAGATCTGATGTTCTGCTCTTCGGAGTAGTTTGGTTGGTGTGGGAAGCCTCCAAAAGAATGCTGGAATTGTTTGTACAATTCCACGGGTGTCATAGATAATAGTTGGATGTGTGATGTATTTCATAGCAATCATAACTACTGTAACGACTGTAAAAACTGTAGATGCCAAGAACTAAACTCCAGGACAGTTTGGATGACTCTGGATATCCCAAAAATATATAATAATATCTATTCATGTTCAGTAATCATAGTTGATTAAGCAATGGCTCTTTAAATTACTGTAATGGTTATAGATTGGTAATACCTAATAATGTCTATATGTGGCTCTAAAGGGTTAAAGATAAAACAAAATTTCAGTTCTAACTCAAATTAATTGTGTTAAGTAAAAAAACGTCTGTTCTAAATCGTACATAGTGGTAACCCGATTTTGTCAGCCCCCGATTTTGTCATCTTTTTTATCCATTTTTGTCAGCCTTCTTGAACAAAAAAAAGTGTGTTTCACTCAGTATTGCCATTTTATAATAAATATGAATTCAGTTGTAGTCTTTTGGCGTCATATATAAATTACGTAACGAACACATCTCGCGTAACTTTTGAAAACGGCCAAGTATTTTTGTAAGTTAACACATTTTTGCTCCTTTAGCACTTAATGTGGCCTAACTCTGACCGTTCCCTCCCGACTAGATGGACATTACAAAATTATAACAAGCTGTGTTATTTTGTTACAATAAATTTTTATAACAAGGGTTGTTATAAAACATGTACCGTTAGTAGTTAAAATAACAAAAATTCTATCAAAGTTCCCACAAGAAAAAAAAAACAAAAATGTAATAACTTTTGTTATGAGCATAACAAAAATATTACAAAACTTGTTCCATGAAATATGATAGAATTTAACAAAATTATAACAAATTGTGTTATAATTCCTTGGCAAACTTTTAGGGTAAAAACTATTTTTTTACTCATTTTTTGGGTAAATATTTTTAAGTGTGTTATTCTATTTTTAGAAAAAGTAGGAAACATAAAAAAATAGTTTCCAGTACGTTATAAAATTTTCAGATCCGAACGGGGTTTGAACCAAGACACCTATGTACCATCGGTAGCAATCTGACGCCTTTGCCAATGAGGCCATCACAACACTTGAAGAGGGTGGTGATAGAAGCTTTACTGGTTCTACGTATTTCCAGTTTTCTCATTCAAATCCTTGTTTGTCAGACCCACACGAGCGGGGTAGTATGACGTCACATTGAGCTCGTTGACGTATAATAGACTTGATTTGTCGTTAGTGATTTCGTTTTAATCTATCACAATTATATCATATGCAGATATGATAACAGCTGTAGATATAATTTAGTTATATTCTACATTTTTTTTTATTTTAAGCAATGAAAAGCAATCTATTACATAAGGGGTCATCCATTAACTTTATCGTCACTTTTGGATGAGGCAGGGAGGGTTGATAATTTCCAATTTTATCGTGACGTACTTAATAGATGCTCCCTAAGGTCGAAGCAAAATAGGTAGAATAAACAAATTCCATGTTATAATTATTCAGTTCCTCTTTTTCTCCATGTTCAATAACATTCACTATTTGGTATACTTTATGGCGAAATTAGAACAGCAGTACTGTTTTGGTATTTATTGTAATCGATCTAATGTTTTCACGTGTAAAGATACGTAATTTGTATAAAATTCATCTCAAAAGTATTGGAAGGCATACAAAACGTAGTTTCATGTAACGGAAACATTGTTCGTCCGGTCGCAAATTGCAGCACATGCAACATCCGTCGTCTTAGATAGGATGACTTTGGGTATTATCGACAGGGTTGTACTATTCATCTTGAGGATTTTATCGGTCAAATTACCTAAATCTAAAACATCCCGATATATTTTTGATATCGATGGATATCGATTTGTATAGAATCGATGGCGAACACTATCGTTAGATAAAGCACTAGGGGTACTCACTAAACAGATTAAATTGCTGCGTAAGCCATGATTTTCTGCATATTTGAAATGTTTCATGATTTTCAGAATGAAATAATCAAAGATTGCCTTGGTAATCGCGACGTTTAATCAGTTTAATCAGTTTACGCTGGTAAGTGAATCCCCCTACTATAAAGAAAATCCGAGTCTTGTTGATAGGGAAGCTCACGCAGAAATGACGCTTGTTTAAAACAACAAAACGCATGATTGATTTACAAACTGAGAATTTATTTATCCAAAATTGTATTTCTTTGTTCTTACTTAGAGTTTATCGAAAAAAACAACCCATTATCATCATTTCACGTTAGAAACTTCAATCGGTTCTACAAAATGAAGTTCACAATCTTCCTATAACTTTCGAACTGTTCGTCAAGTGAGTGATTGTTTTTGGGATATACAAATGTGTTGGAAATAACATAATGTTGTTGATGGAGCATCGAATAACTTATGAGAATTGCGCATCTTCTTACATATCGAGATTATCGGATTTTTGTTCGCTAAGTGAAACGTAATCATGTTGCAGTTATCGAACGTCTACTGTATCTTTAACATCCTACTAAAATTTTAAACCTAGCATCATCTAGATTCTAGAAAATACTGTGCTGTTGCGTCAACAGGTTCTTCGCCACAGCTTCCAGCAGAAAGTATGTTCTTTAAAACGCTACAAAGCACTGCTAGTTTGAGAAGAATTTGGAAGATTATAACTAAATGATAACTCTGTTGCAGTTTTTTTAAACAAATATGACGCCATCCCCAAATTACGCATCGCTCAAGGGAGAGGGAAAAGTACAACCGAACGCTACGGTCCATACAAAATTGTTAGGACTTTCATACAAAAAAGTGTAATGGAAGAGGGGGGGTTGTTAAAACATGACGTGACGTTTTGTGGCTTTTGACTCGAGTGATCAGTATTACAAAAATGATCAAACTTTTTCGCGTCAATATAAAAAAGTTAATACATTTTGAAATTATTTTGTTACAAAAAATGTAGCAAATACTACAATAAATGTGTTACGATATTTTGTTATAGGCAATTATTTTGATATGCATAATGTAACAAATGTTGTTATATATCTGTTTGAATAAATAATACAAGTGTTGTTATAGTTTTGTTTTTAAAATAATAACAAATTTTGTTACAATTTTGTTATGGTTAATCACATATACGAATCCTTCCAACAAAATTATATCAAATTGTGTTATTTCTAACAACGGTTGTAATAATTTTGTTATAATCTTGTTAGGAGCTTCTGGTCGGGTATTGATGCAATTATAAGTCAGACAAGTCAGAAATCACCCCTTTAACTGAATCTCGTCGCACTATGGATGCTGAATTTGCTTCTTCTTTCTAGCGATGCTTGCAGCCAGATATACCTCCAGGATTACTTGGAGGCCGTTTATAAACCACGTAGACTTTTAGGAGGGAGTCTGGCCAAAGTCAACGTTTCTTACAAATTTGCAAATTATTGGAGGAAAAGTGTACGAGGGGGAGAAGGAAGTCCGAGGTTACCAAAATTTGGTCTACTTGCCTTGCAAGGTTACCAAACTTTGCTTCTTGCCCCTTGCTGGGATTTTTACAAAATATTATGTTTACGATTATGCGGTAGATTTCCTGCAGCGGTTGCTTCTGGAGTTTCTGTCGGGAATCTTCTAGGGATTTCTTCAAAATTTTCTCCAGACATTGGTCGCAGGGTTTTGTTTCAAACCACCATAAATTCTTCTTGGGAATTATCTCAGAATTCCTATTTAAAAAAACCCTTCGTGGTGGAATTTCTATCAGAAGTTCTTGCTACCATTCCTCCGGGAATTTCTACTAAGATTTTTCCAGGAATTTCTGCTGGAATTCAACCAGGAATGCTTCCGAAGCTTTTATAGGAATCCGTTCAGAAATGTTCCTAAGTTATTTTTTTTTTCAATCATTCAAGCTTTTCTTGGGATTCCTCCAGAAATTCTTGCAGGTATTTTTTTTTTCCTTCCTATTGATTCTTTTAGAATTTCCTCTTATGATTCCTTAAAAAATTCCTGCTGGGATTCCTCCAGAAATACCACCGCATATTCATTCAAATGTTTCTCCGGCGATGCCTCTAGGGATTTCTTGAAAAAAAGTCTGGATGCCTTTAGATATTTCTCCAGAAATTACATAAGCAATTCAGACATTCCAGGGGGATTTCCAGTTCTCTTGAAACTCCTCCAGGAAGTCATTATTATTTATTAGATTTCATCTGACTGTTGTCTACACGAAAATTTCTAAACCTGGTTAAAATTAGAGTTTGTTTAACTGGTTGAGATCGGTGTAAATAACATCTACTTCAGTTCCGTTTTTAAGCTGTTCAAAACACGTCATGCAGACGTCAAACAAGAAAGTAGTTACAGACCGTCCCGGCAGATAATCAAGCTGATCTGCAGAAATATAGCGCTTAGCCTGCTTCAAAACAACATTGCTCACGATCATCTCGAATAGCTTGAATGCAGCAGAAAGGTTAGTGATTCCTCTGTAGTTCTTGACATCGCGTTTTTCTTCCTTCTTGTGATTCGGAACTATGGAAGACTGTTTTCAAATTTTTGGAAAATTAGAATCCTCAAACGATTGCTTTAAATTTTTTCGATAACTATCGCCCAATCTCGATTCTGAACTGCTTGGCCAAAGTTTTGGAAGGTCTACTACATGATTTGGTGTACCCAGTAGTTCAACTTGCCAACCAAACCTGTTCAACCAATCTGGTGTACCACAATGAACCCGAGCAAAGTCTAACAGCAAATTGAAAACAAATTTTGATGTTGGGATATTGCAAACTATGATAACTCAGGTTGTTGTCGTTTTGGTCGTTTTAACGGTTAAAACATCAAAAGCAGAAAAATGTTCCCGTCACAGCAAGTTAAAACAATTCCTGCTATCAGTGATAGCAAATTGATAACTGTTTTTGCTATTAGTACGAAAAAATGGAGAGATCGTTAAATATAGGGGATTTTTGATAGATATGAAATCCTGAATGCCATAAGATAATTACACTAATGATATACTCTTAGAGTTATTATACAAGGTTGAATAGAAATTTTAAAATAACTTAAAATAGTTATTTATGCAACAAGTTGCAAAATGATGATTTTTTCAGCACGAGTCGTGCATTTATCCAACGAGGCTTTCCGAGTTTTGCAACGAGTTGCATACAAAGTTTTTTGCGATTATAAAAAATAAACTTAAGAACGATCATTTCTGACTGCCACACATGCCTTTAGAGAGAAACCACGTGCAAGCATCCATGCGCACAAACCCTTTTTTTTCAATCAGGTAGGCTGTGTTTATAAGTATCACAAGTACTCGGAGTTGCGTCAAAAACGAGCGTTGTTTGCTACTGCTGGTTCTCACGCTACGTCTGTTTGGCTGACCAAATCTGAATTGTAATCACTTCTTATCAGATTCGATCTGCCAAACAGACATAGAAGCAGCCATCGAATCGATATAAAACTACGGAAGGCCATCAGTGTTTCGGAAAAATCTGTGAAAAGTGTACCTTTGCAAAAGTGCCGAAAAGTACTACTTTTAGCACTCTTATGCTAGTAAAGAAAAGTAGGCCATTTCGGCACAATTTCGGAGATTGAAAAGCTCAATCTTATGCCATATAATTGCAAAAACTTATTTTTTCAAAAGTTTGAAGTGACAGCAAAACGAAATCTAAATTTGAAATCAAATTTAGTCAAGACATACTGATATCAAAATGTGATATCAATATACTGCTGAATACAAATCGAGTTTTTGATTTGCTATCATTTTGTTGTTAGACTCTGCTCGGGAAGCCTCTTAGGGCCTCTAATTTTCAGTCTATTTATAAATGACGTGTGTGATCATTTGTGTTCCTGCAAGCTGTTGTATGCTGATGACCTAAAAATCTATCGCATAGTCAAATCAGTGCTGGATTGCTGTGCTCTTCAGTCTGATATTGACAGATTGACATCGTGGTGTCGAATGAATGGAATGCAGACAAATCCATCAAAATGCAAAGCCGCCACCTACACTCGAAAGCATGAACCGATACGGTTTGAGTACTCGATGGACTCTGCGATGCTGCAGAGAGTTTACTCCATTAAGGACCTTGGAATAACTCTAGATAGCAAACTGAAGTTTAATGAGCACATTTCCAAGAACATTGCCAAGGCCAACTCTTTGCTTGGCTTCTTGCGCCGTAATACCGCTGATTTTGATGACCTCTACGCCCTAAAAGCATTGTATTGTTCGCTGGTTCGGCTAGGGTTGATAAAATTCCAAAAGTTCTAAAATTTGTACAACGAGGAATTAAGACTTCGGTAATGATTGCAGGCCCGATGGAAACTACGTTTGTTTTCGAAACAACGTTTTCGAGTCTACGTTGAAGCGCATTTTGTTTGTCGTTTCAATCTTCTCAACAGCGGAGTACTCCATGCAGGTGGAACTTCCGAGCATAGGCGGATAACTAAGTGATATCACTTTGATAATAAACTATGTTATCGGTGTTATCATTTTGTTATTTATGTTATCATCTTTTCCAATTGATGATAATCAGATGATAACAAATTTAGTTATAAATAATTGTGGTTTATCGCGATAGCATAAAAAAACTAAATGATAACAAAATATCTTGTCAGCTTCCAAACGCACATTTCAAAGCTTTCCTAAAACTAAGGGTCTGGTGAACTTCCAATCTAAAAATAGATTCCGCTTTCCATCTTCAATGCGAATGCAGTACGAAAGCGTAGCCTTCAACCAATCTTCCTCTCACTGAGTTTCGTTGGTATAGGCAGGTGTATCGGCTGTGACCGGTAATCGCTCGATCATGGTTCGAGACCAAGTGGGCGCAATAGTTGAAAACATGAATTATAATTATAAGATTTTTTTCAACTGCTAACTATGTCGATAAAGTAGTTTTTCACTATTTTGGTCGGTAAAATAGCTCTGAATTTTAACTAAATGATAACAAAACTTGTTATCAATCAGCTGTATTTTTTAATGTTGATAACTAAATGTAATATTGTATAAAATATTAGTTATCATGTACATAAGTGACCCGATTTTGTCAGCCCCTTTCCGGAACACAGTTTTTGCTCCCCTAAAAAATCTAAACAGATATTCACACTTTTTATCCCTCTATGTTCTGCCTTTCAGCAGTTGTTTTATGATAATCTTAAATTAATTGGTCAAAGTTTGACCGTTAGATAATGAGAGCAAAAAGTTCGTCGCAAAATGGGGCTGACAAAATCGGGTCCGTACTGTATAAAATATTAGTTATCAACTTGAACTCAATGATAACTCAACTTCTTATCATTTTGGTATTCTTGGAGTAAATTTGAGTTATCATTTTTGTTATGTTAGCTCCTAATTCAACCTAAATGATAACAAACTCAATTATCAAACAAATGATAACCAGGTAACAGAACTTGTTATCATTTTGTTATCCGCCTTTGCTCGAGAGTGACGGATTGTGCATAACCAATTCACAATAACTGCGCGGAATGTTTCAGCCATATTGTTAGCACTTTCTCCGTTCAGGAGAACATTACAATTAGCTTCAGTCAGGAAGATCATCACAACCGTGAAATCAATCTTGCTGTAATCTAATGCCGACGGTTGCTACGTCATTGACTTTAGAGAGTTATTGCAAGGAAATCTCTAACGGAGGATGATGTTGGTCGATCGGCAGTTGTGGCACAATAGAACGCATAACTTTGGGCGAAAAATCCATGGAGATGAAAACCAAATCTAGAGTCCGATTTAAGTGATTTCGCTCGGTGTTCGTTTGATGGAAATCAATTGTGTGGAACTAGCCACAGAGAAAATGTCGCAATTAGAGGGGAGATCGAAGAGGACCAACTCTAGGTATTGCTTAAGAAACTTCTATTGTGATTTCTTTCGCTCCTGTAGAGATGCTTCTAGAATTTCTTGCTGGATTTTTTTTCCGGAATTCATGCTGCTGGGATTTTTTTAGGAATTTCTCCGTAAATTTCTCCAGTAATTTCATCTGGATCGCAGGAATTTCTTCAAAGATTTGAATAAGAATTTCTGCAACGATTAATCTAAGAATTACTCCAGGAAGTTTTCCAAAAAAACCTCAAGGGATGCCTCTACGGATTTCTTCACAAATTACTTATTTAGTAATTCTCCAAAAATTCTTTCAAGTATTTCTCCAGAAATTTCACCATTGATTCCCGGTGAGCTCGTTCCATATTATTAAAATAACTAACAGTATACGATATAAACATTGAACAAATTTCTCGTTTATCTGCCCAACAAATATTGAAGAGTTCGAGTGTGTGATGGAATTTCGTCCGGGTGCCGGTGTCGCGCGCTTTTGCTTCAGTCGTTCGATTTTTCTTTTTCCCTATTCGGAAATAAGCATTTCGCGTCTTTTGTAGCAACACTAAACGATCACCTGACGTGGGTGATCAGTTGTTTACTTCTCATATGAAGTGAACAATAGTGCGTCAGCTTGCATCGTTTGCAGTTCGTGTCATTTGCAGTTAAATATTTGGCGACTAGCTTCCGCGGTTCGATTCGAAATATTAAGTGACCACCTGACGTGGGTGATCGATTGTTTGCTTTCCGCGTAAAGCAAACAATAGCGCGGCAACCAGCATGACACGAAGGTCATATTACTTATCAAAGTGAATCCAGACCCAACGATACCTTTCCTACTAACAAACACTCCTTCCTGCAGCCTTTGGTGGAGTCGCAGCGGTAAACGCGGGCCTTCACTTAACAAAGGTTGTTACTAATATTCCCTCCCTCTTCCAACCTGACTGCAAGGACGTGGCCGGCGCCGTTATTGTACCGTTAAAGAGAGTCTCTGAAGCGTGCACAGTGAGAATATTGACCACTCCCAGTCAATTATTCAGTTGATTCATTGTGCAACTGTCATTGGTTCGGGTCAATCACGGAATAGCAACCATAGATGTGTGCAGTCAGTCTAAGCTAAGCTAAGCTAAGCTAAGAAATTTCACCATTGATTCCTCTTAGGATTTTTTTGAAGGTTTTTCTAGTGATTCTTCCGTAGAGATACATACAGGGTGGTTCCTGAGTGCAAACTTTTTAAAGAGTGATAGACGGCCATAAATGGTGAAAAAATTGTTCTACGCATATGGTCAAATCTCAACGGTTACGTAGTTTTTGAACTTTCCATTTGTTTGACTGTTATTGCCTTACCTGGCTATAATTTGCAAAAAGTGTTAAACTTATCGCAGTTTTTTGCCCTTATTCGAAAGATTATTGAATTTTCTATCAAATGGCATTTATGTATCGATTGGTTTAGTTAAATAACTAAGTTTGCTAGAGCAAATAGTTCAGAAGTAGTGTGTTTTAATTTTTTTTTGTCAATTATCTTTGAAAAATGCGTAATAATTTAAAATTCTTTCTTTGGCAAAGTTGTGGCCCCTGTTTCACTCAACAATTCGTTCTTTGACATCAAACCTCTATCTCGTATCGTTTTCTTGCAATTCCGATTTAAACATCGCATTTCAGATCATAAATTTGCAACTGTCAAGGTAAGCACTTTTTAAATCGAAATTGCAAGAAAATCATGAGAGCCAGAAGTTTAGTGTCAAAGAACAAATTGTAAGGTTGAACACGGGCCACAACTCTGCCAAGGAAATAATTTTAATTTATTATGCATGTTTCAAAGATAATTGACAAAAACAAATTAAAACACACTATTTTGAGCTATTTTGCTTTAGAAAACTCAGTTAATCAACTAAACCAATCGAATTAAAGATTCCATTTGATATAAAATTCAATAATCTTTCGAATAAGGGTAAAAAAACTGCGATAAGTTTGACCATTTTAAAGTTATTAACTGGATATAAATCAAATAAAAATCAAAAACATGGAAAGTTCTATAACTACGTAACGGTTGAGATTTGACCATATGCATAGAACTTTTTTTTACCATTAATGGTCCTCTATCACTCTTTAAAAAGTTTGCACTCACTAACCTAACACCCTGTATAAAGATTTTTCCATGAATTTTTCAATGAATTTCTCTAGGGATTACTTCAGGGATGTTTTCGTCTTAGGAAACTTTGAAAATTTAAGCGGAAAGACAGCGGAAACAGAGCCAAATACGCTAATCTGTTCCGTTTCCGCTGCTGTCAGTTACGAGACACCTGTGTTCCAGTAGGAATGTCATAACAAGAAGAAAAAGTTTAAAAAAAAATACCTAGTTCTGCTGAAAAATTAAAAAATACATTTTTGTAATTACGTTGTGAAAAGTTGAACATTTCAGTTGGCTGAAGTATGCTGAAATGGCCTACTTTTCGCACCTAATGCAAGTGTGCCGAAAAGTACTACTTTTCGGCACTCTTAAGAGTGCTAAAAAGTAGCACTTTTCGGCACTTTTGCTCGTAAGCACTTTTTACTTACCACCATGCCTTCCGTAGATTCAGCCTCTGCTTCTACATCTACTGAGCAACTTGAATCCGAATCAGGACGATTTCAATTCGGATTCGAACTACAAATCAAGTGTAGGTAGAGGCAGCTGCTGAATCTGCTTTTGCTTTTGCCCGTGCACAACTGTTTGACAACGGGAGCTCGATCGTTGGTGACGCCTACTACACCAGAGCCTACCTGATCACACGAAAAACTACGCCGACACGCATGAGCGCGCGCACGTGGTTCCTACTGATACATGTTTGTGTAGCTAGATGGATGTTTTTCGTTATTACAAAAAACTTTGTATGCAACTCGTTGCAAAACTCGATTTTTTTCAGCACTCGTCGTATTTATCCAACTCGGCAAGCCTCGTTGGATAAATGTACGACTCGTGCTGAAAAAATCATCATTTTGCAACTTGTTGCATAAATAACTATTCCTATACTAAAGCACGAAATATTCACGTTTTAAATCCTATTTTTTCTCTGTCTTCAACAACCACTACAATTTTCGAACACAGTGCTGAACTTCACTTTTAATCATATGCCAATAACCGATTTTTATGAAAACGTGATGCCTTTAATATCAACGGGTCACAAGTGGAAAAAATGGCGAAGTTGTGATAGCGCTGCAAGATGACCAAAGTGTGAAGTTGTTGAAGGAGAACGTTGCGAAAAATATGGGTGGTCTGTATGATGTGGACGTTCGGGAAAATCTCAGACCGACGGTCAGATTGATTGGTATGAGTGACGAGATGGATGAAGAAGAGTTAAAAGGAACATTGGTGGATCAAAACGAGGCGTTCGCGAATTTGAAGCATTTTAAACTTCGCAAGACGTACTGTAATAATAAATTGCGATTCAACAACTCTAGTGCAATTATTGAGCTTGATGCCGAAACATACAAGAGAGTCTTGCAGGAAGAAAAATTGAACTGTGGTTGGGATCGGTGCCGTGTTGTTGATGGCCTGCAGGTGACGCGTTGTTACAACTGTTGTGCTTTCAACCATAAAAGTAAGGACTGCAAAGCAGTTTCTCCGAAGTGCCCTGTGTGTAGTGGAAATCACCTGGTGAACGAGTGCCAGTCAAGTTCAAAAGAGTGCGCAAACTGTAAGAAAATGAACATTGAGCGAAAGCTGAAACTCGATACGAATCATGCTGCATGGAGCGCGAGCTGCCCGGTCTACTTGAGGCAGCTTGAACAACGCAGAAGCTTGGTCGACTTTTCGAAATAGCCATCATTGTGCGAGAGTACTCTTGCCTACTCCGAAGGAATCCCAGAAGCAGTCGATACTCCTGCTCTGTCAGGTAATTTAACGAACAGTATATGGCCTGCCGAAGCTAGACACGATGCTGCACCTCGCCTGAATCCGAGCGTATTCCAGGTGACTCACTTCTCGAATAATCCGGATGGTCGAGTGGATTGTTCAGTTCACCCTTCGTCCAAGCCCGATATTTCCCTCTCCGGTCCTGCTGTAGCTGATGTTGATTGTCTGGGTGACAATCCTGCTGGTTCAGGTAAACTTAATGAATGTATATGTCGCGCCGAAGCCAGGATGGATGCTGCTCTCCCTAATAGACGATCGGTTTTGCAGCCCACATCCCCTATTACACGATACGTAGTTCGCTCCCCGTCCGAGCCCGATGGATCTCTTCCCGGACCTACTGACGATTATCTGGTGGACAATCCTGCTTGTTCAGTTCGCCCCCTGTCCGAGCCCGATGGATTTCTTCCCGGACCTACTGTAGCTGATGAAGATTGTCTGGTGGACAATCCTGCTTGTTCAGGTAAACTTAATGAACGTATATGTCGCGCCGAAGCCAGGATGGATGCTGCTCTCCCTAATAGACGATCGGTTTTACAGCCTACATCCTCCATCACACGATACGTAGTTCAACCCCCGTCCGAGCCCGATGGCTGCCTTTCCGGCCCTGCTGTAGCGAACGTAGATTGTCTAGTGGACAACCCTAACGGCGAAATAGATACCCAGCACAAGTTATCCTTCTACTATCAGAATGTTCGTGGACTTCGCACAAAGATAGACAACTTTTTTCTTGCGGTATCGGCATGCTGTTATGACGTTATAGTGCTTACTGAGACGTGGCTCAACGATCAAATTCTGTCCCCTCAGCTTTTCGGGAGCTCCTACACTGTATTCAGAAACGATAGAAATCGTCGTAACAGCCGTAAGTCTCGTGGTGGCGGCGTGCTTATCGCTGTATCAACAAGAATAAGCAGTAGCATCGATCCTTCTTCTGTGCATTATTCTTTGGAGCAAATATGGGTGAGACTAAATTTGTCTGGCCTTCGAATCAGCATCGGAGTTATATACCTTCCCCCCGACCGGAAGACCGACCTAACAAGCATTAATAACCATGTTGAGTCACTGGAGTCTGTTTTTTCCAATTTGAGAGAAAACGATCTCGCTTACCTGTTTGGCGACTACAACCAGTCAGATTTAATCTGGAACACAACGTCCCGGGCATGCCCAACTGTGGATGCCATGCGATCTACTATGTCTATTGCATGCAGCAGCCTTCTTGACGGATTTAACCTTCACGGATTGACACAAATCAATCACGTTTACAATCAGAATCGACGACTCTTAGATTTAGTTCTCGTGAACGTTGCTGCCATCGGAAACTGTTCGCTTTATGAGGCACATGATCCCCTTTGCGCTCTGGATGAAAATCATCCAGCTTCACGCATATCTACCCAGGCTCCTAGAGTTTGACGATATCTCGCATCAACCCGAGTTTGACTTTCACAGAGCTGATTTTGACGGACTGAGCGAACAACTTCTTCGATGTGATTGGCGAGTTCTGTTTGTGACAGATAACATCGATGATGCAGTAGATAGTTACACACGAATGATCGAAACCATATTGCCTGATTATGTTCCCTTGCGCAGACCAGCTTCAAAACCTCCGTGGGGTAATTTTCGCCTGAAAAACTTGAAACGTAAAAGGTCAAAGGCCCTTCGATATTACTGTAGATCTCGCTGTGTAGTGACCAAACAGACCCTAACAAGAGCAAGCAACGAATATCGTCTGTATAATAGGTTTCTCTATAAACGTTACACAAGGCGACTGCAAAGTAACTTAAGCAGAAACCCAAAACAATTTTGGAATTTTGTAAAATCAAAACGCAACGAGACAGGCTTGCCCACAGAAATGTTCCTGGGATCATCGTATGCGTCTTCTGCTTCGGAAAAATGCAATCTCTTCGCTAGTCACTTCCAGGGGGCATTCAACGACAAAACAGCTACTGATTCTCAGATCGAAATCGCATGTAGAGATACTCCCCTTAATGTGTGTGAGCTTTCAGTCAAAAACATAACTAGCCAGCAAGTTGCTTCTGCGATCAACAAAATGAAATACTCCACTGCCGCTAGCCCCGATGGCATTCCAGCTTGTGTACTGAAAAGATGCTGCAATGCTTTAAGCCCCGTATTAGCCTCGCTCTTCAACATGTCTCTTCAGCAATGTCGGTTTCCGTCTAACTGGAAGCTCTCCATTATGTTTCCCGTGTATAAGAAAGGAGATAAAAGGTGTATTGAGAACTACCGCGGAATCACATCATTATGTGCCAGCTCGAAAGTTTTCGAAATCGTCGTCAAAGATATGCTGTTTGCTGCATGTAAACATTACATATGTACCTGCCAGCACGGATTCTATCCTAATAGATCTGTAGCGACGAATCTTGTCAATTTCGCTTCACACTGTATACGGACGACGGAAGATGGTCATCAAACTGATGCGATATATACTGATTTTAAATCTGCGTTCGATCGAGTGGACCACAGCATACTGTTGAAGCGGCTAGAGCTTCTTGGCATGTCTTTAGACTCTATTTCTTGGTTGAGATCGTATTTGTCGAATCGGAAACTTTGTGTGGTGATTGGCTCGGAAACTTCAACTATATTTACTAATTTATCTGGCGTACCACAAGGAAGCAATCTCGGGCCGCTGCTGTTTTCACTTTTCATCAATGATCTGTCTCGTCTGTTACCTCCTGGATGCAAGCTTTTCTTTGCCGACGATTTAAAACTCTATATGACCATCAGAAGTTTAGATGATTGTCTAAGGTTACAGCATTTAGTCAACACCTTTGCTAACTGGAGCTCTATCAACATGCTTACCTTGAGCATTAAGAAGTGCAATGTGATATCTTTTCATCGAAAACTCAAGCCGATAATCTACGATTACACCATAGATAATTTGAAATTAGAGCGCGTTAATCACGTACGCGATTTGGGTGTTATATTGGACCCAGGCTTCACCTTTCGGATCCACTTTGAAGATGTGATTTCGAAAGCGAATCGACAACTGGGGTTCATATTTAAAATCTGTGACGAGTTCAAGGATCCGGTGTGCCTACGTTCACTGTATTGCACCCTTGTGAGATCATTGCTGGAGTCTAATGTTGTCGTTTGGTGCCCATATCAGACAATTTGGATCAACAGAATTGAGGCAGTTCAAAGAAAATTTGTAAGACGTGCTCTTCGTTCCTTGCCTTGGCGTGATCCTGTAAACCTGCCACCGTACGAGCAGCGGTGCCGCCTTCTTGGTATTGATACCCTGGCCAGCCGGAGGTTTGCTCAACAAGCCGGATTTGCTGCGAAAATTCTGCTGGGAGAAATCGATTCACCTGAGATTTTATCGCGACTGAACATCTACGCACCCGAACGGACTCTACGACAGCGTAACTTCCTGACGACCGAAGGCAGCTGCGAAAATTCTGCTGGGAGAAATCGATTCACCTGAGATTTTATCGCGAACACAGTTTATGGCCAACATAGTCCGATTAGTGCCGTAACAACTGCATTCAATGAAGTATTCGATTTGTTCGACTTCAACCTGTCTGCTCAGGCATTCCAGCGAAAGGTTCAGCAGCGGAGGCATCGTGAGCTGTGATAGCATTATTCGACATTGGATGCAGCGAATTTGAATACAGGCGAGAATCTGTCCAAATATGTTAACGTAAAAAGCTTATCTACATATATGTTTTTTTTTTTATTTTCAGTAACTGCTTGAGTGACCTGTTGTTTGTAATGTTTTAATAGTATGAAATTGTTTGTATTATAATGTAGATCCTTGTAAGTCAATCTCTGTAATGTTTGTCGAAAAGATACGGGGTTTTTATGCCTTTTGGAGACTGGCAATCACTTTTCATGGCCAACTCCAGGAGGCTTTTCCCCACCACCTTCATTAAGACACGAGTCAGATGAAGCGAATAAAGAATAAATAATAAATAATAATAATAATTCGGTATGCACACCGCACAGGTATTCATCAAGACAAGACCATGCTGAGGTTGACGGGTTCGATTCCCGATCGGTTCAGGAACTTTTCGTAATGGACGTTGCCTTGTATCTGCGTGCCTATCACACGACATAGACATGCATAATGATCATTTGCAGGGGACGGACGCTGTCACTTAATAACTGTGGAAGTGCTTATAGAACAATAAGCTCATAAGCAGGCTTTATCCCATTTGAAACGTTACGCCAAGAGACGAAGAAGAAAGGAAATCATTTGGCTCAATCTGTTCGGTAATAAAAAATCCCCTTATGCATTTTCGATTCGTAAGATTAAACTTTCAGATATCTATTCCATTTATTTTTGTCTGCCATCGTTTCACTCGGTAATGTCACCGAATCGTACTTTCCAGACAATCAGATGTGATTGCTTATCTAACTGTTGGTCACTCGCGGGGAATTTCCGAAATTCAATGTACTTCATTGTGGTGCACTGATAAGCATTTACGCTAAGCGGACGCGTAGTAAATGACCAGCGGAAGTTGATAAGATTTGTTTTATATTTTGATGAATTGTCGTAGTAAGGGATCGTACATAGATAGGTACAATCGATCTAACCCATTGAGTTTACGTTCCGATTGCATCGGCTCCGTCGAAACTGATAAAAACGAGTAATTGATTGTGCATCGGTGCACCCGTGCGCAATGGACCGGAAGTGATCAATCCTGAGCCGAGCAGAAAAAAGACCGATATTGTGCAACAGTCGATTATGTCTAAATTACGAACCCACAACCCGATCGCGTCGTCTGAATTCGTTTAGTAGCTCATGGCTGTTGGATGGGTTGTTGTGGTGTTTTTTTCTTTTGTCTCCTTCTCCGAAATCCGGCCAAAGTGTATCGATTTAGCGTGTACAAATGCAAAGGTGCGTGATTTGAATATAGTTAAACGTTAAACGCGTGTGATCGTGGCTAGAGGGGGAACTACCTACTCCATTGGCGATCGTTCGTTTGTTCGTTCGACCAAGTGCGGCCGAGAAGGACAAATCTCACATTTTGCACATGTTATATATTATTATCACCTCTTCGGTAGACGGATCCGGAATATCGCAACAGGTCCGAACGCGACACGCTGCATCAAACAAGGTAGACATCTGTTAGGAAGAAAGAAATGAACTTTTAAGGGGACCGGATTTCAATGTGGGAATGGTATCAAAATCTTTCTTTTTAGGTGTTGTTATTGCATTTCAATCACTAGGACTTTTACGATATCATTACACTGAATTTAGAAAAAAAAATATCTGTTATTTAATTACAGTTCAAAACAGTTGTTGCACATTTTCGATTCTAGGCTACATATAAGAAAGGTGATACCTCCTAGCGAATGACTTTCCAGCCAAATCAATACAGGTTTTCGTAAAATGCAAATTTCTCATGAAACAGACTTCCCAAACTGGAGGAACTGGGGAAGAACCCGAAGAACATGCTATTCTGTCATCCAACCATCGCATCGTATCGCATCGGTTTCTAAGCAGGTGATTCGCACTGTGCCATTGCCACTGTCTTCGAAGGAAAGCTATACGGTTGGGAGGGAGTACGTCATACTTTAATTTGGAAGAAAGCTAATTCCCTGGAACGGTGGGAATTTTTGTTCCTTGAGTATTCGTTCGTTGTTCATGATTTCGGAAGATAATGGGGATTTCGTTCGAATTTATGGGCTACCATATGGCGGTAATAGCTGTAGTTAAGGACTGTTCATTTTATAAAGAGGACACCTTATTTGTGTGATATCTTTTTTATTCTTCAATAAAATCATTACCAGTTTTTTGCATAAACTTCCATAGCTATTCTACAGTGTAGGAAAAATATAACATTATACAAATTGTCCTTAGTAATGGAACTGGAGCGGTTTTCGTTAAAACTCAGTAAAAACCAATTTCTCAAAATTCTACATAACTTTCCACATACATAACTTTTAATTTTTTATGAACTTTTCAATGTGTTGGGATCTAATACTATTCTACAAAAGGTAGAACGTAATAGTTAGTCAATAATAATGCACCAAGCATTATACAGCTTGATATAGTAAGTTGCCTTGTTATCAATGAAATTGATAAAACATACTTATTTAAGTCCAGTGATGCAATAACACTACGAATTCAGTTCAAAATTTGTCCAGTATAGAAGAGAATCGCATTCTAAATTATACCGAAGAAAAATATGCTTTAAAGTACATTCTTCATCATAAATTTAATCCCTAATTATGGCCATAGTGAAAAATTTCATATTTTTTTGCCCCATAAATGCAAGTTTTCGATTCTGGAGAAGCTTATTATTATTTATTTTCAGCAAGGCTTGATCCTATGTGATTATATACCTTATTTGAAAATAACTACATGTAAAGTTTTATTTTCGACATCATTGTTATGTTGTATTTGCAATGGGTTACATCGTTATTTAGAAGAACCTTCAAAGAACGAAGCTGTTTTTCCTCCGGTAACTGCCATGAAGCACAGTAACCAAGCCAACAATGCTATCTAGAAGCGGTCTTCTGCATTTGAAATTGCATTATTAGTACTTTCGGCTAGATCCATTGAAAACATTCAAAATTTAATATTCTCATATTTTTTGTTTAACAAATAAATTTTGTTCTGAAAATCGAGACCAACTTGTAACTTTAATATCTCAACAACTAATATTCCGATTAGGTCTATATTTTGCCAGAATATGTGTCACTCATACTGCTGCAGTATGGCAAACACTTTTTTGAAATAAAAAACGATACACCGATGTTTTACAGTAATTTTGTGTTTATCTTTAGTTTTTGGGGATCGAAAAATTGACCTCTCCTAACACTTTGCCACATTTCTATGAAGTCCAACAATTTTAACCCAATTTAATTATAGTTATTATCAGCTAATATAATGTACTGAACAACCAACCAAGGCTGCTCAAATTTGATCTACGCGTTTTCTTTTTATAGCCTTGCAAAGTTGTCCTCTTTATAAAATGAACAGTCCTTATGTTAGTAGGAATGAGCAAGAGTAATGTTGTTGTGTGGAACATATGAGCATGCTGTCAACCATGCTTATCATTGTATTAAACAGTTTTCCGTACAACAACTTTTGGGTCAACTTAGCTTTT
This sequence comes from Aedes albopictus, assembly GCF_035046485.1. Classification (NCBI taxonomy): domain Eukaryota; kingdom Metazoa; phylum Arthropoda; class Insecta; order Diptera; family Culicidae; genus Aedes; species Aedes albopictus. The sequence goes on from NC_085138.1 coordinate 18,853,632, forward strand.
TGCAAAGATGGTTAGAAGAAAACCATCTTTGCTTTTTGTTAGAATGAGACGATTTTGGTGGTATAGTAGACGTTTTGATTCGTACGCAGAAGTTCCAGGATTCAATCCCCGGTCCGTCCGTTTTCTTCTAGCTTTGTATCTTTCTGTCTACTTTCACCATATTTATCTACAAATACAAATACAGGTCGGACCCGATTATCCGGAGTCGGGTTCTGAAGCTTCCCAAACATGTATCTGGCAAACGGAATGTTGTATGAAGCTGAAATTTTGACATTTTATCAAGTCAACTTTGATTAATAATCAGTCAAAATTTCAGTTTGCTACAGCATTCCGTTCCCCAGATATATGTTTGAGAACCCAAGTAACACACATGTTATATAAAAGTTACGACAGCGCAAATTTTGGTTGTATAGAAGTTTATTTTACGTTATTCCAACACAATGTTAGAATTACGTAAAATAAACTTCTATACAACCAAAACTTACGCTGTCGTAACTCTATTATAACATGTGTGTTGCTTGGGAATCCGACTCCGGATAATTGAGTGCGACCTGTACTTGAAAAAGGCTGTTTACTTTCCTTCAAAGTGCAAAAAATCCAAAAAAATCTGTCATACAGTGATAGACATTCGTTTAGCCGAGACCAAAAAAGTGTCAGGAAACCCATACAAAAGATTTTATGATAAAACTTTTTTATCGTAGTGATAGTATATCTAGTACTTTTTTATAAAAATGTGATACATCACACTTACATATACACTGAAACAAAAACGAGGGTAAAAACCCTTCAAATGTCATGTTTTGCCTAGACATTCGTTTAGCCGAGGTAAATGAAAAATTGGTTTTCAATAGTTTTTTTGCAATTTCGTAAATATATTTCGAGGATATACTCCAAGATATTTAGTTTATGACGTGTTAGCAAGATAATTGACCTTAAAAGTTTATTTATTTGTGAAATTCAGAGAAATGTTATAAAAAAATGTCCCGATAAGGAGAAGCGACGATAAACAAATTTATTTAAGAAAAATGATTTCTGCAAACACTCAAACGTAAGCTAGATTAGCAGTTTTGAAAATATGGCACAGAATTATTGTTAGAAATGTTCAAATTATTACATAAAATGTCATGAAAAAATTAAGTATACTAGTTTTTGGTTGTTTAAACTTTAAAATGGGATTGATAAAAGCTAAAATAAATAGTTCTGCATTGAAATAAAGACATGCCCTAATGCCTGTGGAGTATACCTGTTTGATACTAGCATTAATAAATGAGTTAGAAGACTACTAAGTGAAAGAACTGCAAGTAGTGTCAGAATTGTTGTACCCTGTTTATTTAAAAGCAGATGCTCATACAAAAATGCAAGATATGGTCAAACAATTGGCTTATTTCATTCAATCTGGAGAAATATATTATAAATGAGTCTTAATTGTGAACCACATTTATTTTTAACATGATTTATTTGAAAAGAATGTCTAAATTATGAATTAAGTAGTTCATGCTAGAAATTTGAATACTTTCAGTGCCATTTCTCGAAATATGAGCCGTCCAATGTATGTTATTTCAGCCAGAATACAGTCTGGAAGGTATTGGGAGCTATTAGAAGACGTATTAGTAGTAAACGCTGTGATTTATGCAAGTGAAACCATAATATTCCATCAAAACAATACTTAAATACGTGATTTTTTTATGGTTTGCGTTATATTTTTCTGTTAAAAACATTGTTTTCCGTAAATTTTCAACCTGCTTTGGTCATGAAACTTTCATTGCATTCTTTTGAAACACTTCCGATAAAAATATCTACATCAAATCTCAATTTGGAAACATTTACAATAATATGACATATTTATATGAGATGCATGCAAAATTAATATGGCAACACTTCCAAAAACGACCTAATTCATGATTTACAAGTCGATCTATAATGCAGGTCACCATACAAAATGACTTTATTGGATATTTTTCGAAATTTGTTAGTTTTTTATTATGGAATTCTAAAAAATGTTCAATTCGGCTAAACGAATGTCTAGGCAAAAAATGACATTTGAAGGGTTTTTACCCTCGTTTTTGTTTCAGTGTATATGTAAGTATGATGTATCACATTTTTATAAAACAGTACTAGATATACTATAACTACGATAAAAAAGTTTTATCATAACATCTTTTGTATGAGTTTCCTGACATTTTTTTGAAAATTTTTTAGCCTCGGCTAAACGAATGTCTATCACTGTATTATGATTTATATTCAATAAATGATATCTCTTGAACATTTTGTTTTCATTGAAAAAGCTTGTTCAAAATGGAAATTAGAAACGTGACGTTACGGCGTTGTTGATGAGGTATACCAGAATACAAGACTAACGCGTCCTCAAAACCATAAGCACTTCTTCTTCTTATTTGTGGCTCTACGTTTTCACTGGAACTTTGCCTGCCTTTTCTTCAACTTCGTTGAGCATTTCCACAGTTATTATTTGAAGGGTTTTCTTTGTCTGCCATTGCATGCATTGAAATTTGTGTGTACCAAACTCCTATTTCCTTTCTATTTTTTCGAGAGCGTCGGTGAGTTGCTGGCATCTTGATAAATAGTTATCCCTTCCCTACTATCCTTTCCCGTGTTTCTCATCGTTTCAGAGACCGATCAATGGCGGTTAAGCCTAGGCTTGTTAGCCAGGACACAGTGTAAATTCCTGTGCCCCATCCCGGAATCAAAAAGGCCCATGAAGTGACAAAATTTCTTAGCTATGTCAATCCCAACGTTGGTGTATAAATATACTAAAACACTTTCACTCACTGCAACACATCTACATGATTTACTCAAACTCACTTACACAATATGAATCTTGTCGCATCACTCGCTTATAGTGATTCCCAAATCATACCATTCTAAATATATAACTCCTTAACACCTATGGGAGTGTCGGTGTGTCGCTGACCTCTTGTAAAGTAGGTGTCATATCATCACATCCTTTCTTATTTTTGTAACGGAGAAGATGGGCGTAGCCGGCAATGGAAGTTCTCATGTCTTTCAACTATCTGATCCCAAATAGCATTCCATAAGCAATTAGAATAGGAGTATTAAAGTTTTAACATGACACCTTTCAGTATGCAATCTATGAATTACTCCGTTACCACGCAACGCAACGCAATGCATTGCATGCATTTCAATTTGTGCATTGTGATGTAAGGACAATGATACACTATGCCCAGGGAAGTAGAGAAAAGTTCCCGACCAGACCTGGAATTGAATCCGCCGTCTCCGGATTGGCGATCCACAGCCTTATCCACTAGGCTAACTGGAGACCCCATTTATGGGACTTATGTGAGTGCTTAAGGGTCTAATATTTGTCCAAAAAGAAACCAATGCTCAAACATCTTGTTTGACTCGATCGAATTTTCATTAGTGTCAAACTGATGTAGTTTCTTGAGTTCTTTCCTTGTCAAATATTTGACCCTGTGTACTACAGGCCTTAAAAACTGCATGGACGCAAATTACGGACGAAACATTGCGGGAATCTATCGAACGAATGCCAAGGATTTGTAAAGCTGTTATAAAAAGTTGATGGTGGGTATTTCGTTGAATCGATGCTGGACCCCAAGATTTGTCAAACTGTAATAATTGGTTATGCCCCAAATGGATACAGGCTGTGGGATAGAGCTGCTAGAAAACTTGTGGCAGCGAGAGACGTAAAGGTCAATGAAGATTGAAGAATGCTTAACCTATGCTAAGGGGCTGTTCATAAACCACGTAGACCAAATTTTGGCCATCTCAGACCCCCCTCCCCCCTCGTAGACTTTTGTCCATATAAAAATTTTGAAAATTGTATGGAGCGTACCCAGACAACCAATTTGCACGTATAATGAAGTTTATGTCATGTTATACGTACTTTTATGCGTTAAAGTTACATCGCATAAGATGCAGCAAAAGTGCCTTATGCGTACAAAAGTGGAGGCGCTATACGTGCATTGACGGAAAAATAATAACGCTATATGACTTGAAGCGATATCTTATGCGATGCACCGCGTGCACTATTGCGACGCAATTTAGCATCTTATGCGATTTAACAATATTAAAAAAAAAAAAAAACAATTCTGTCAGCTCGATATCGAACTAATGACCTCTGGATTGTCGAGCCACACTTCACACACAACACCAAACGCTACCTATGATACCAGCTGATTAATTATCATGATATTCTAACTCACCTCAGTGTTTGTTGGAATGCACTTGGTTCACTTGCGCTGTGCGTGTTTGGCAGGCTAAAAACGATTTCCCGTACAATTTTCACTGCCCCTCTCTGGCTAGCACCTTCCATTGTTGATTATCAAGCCAACTAAACAAATAATGATGACTTTGCAATCATAATTACGGCTGTTCACTTTCTTGTAGCTTTTTGGCACTGCATCCACAGTGCAACAGAAACTCTTTAATTATTATCATATATCAAATCGCGTAATGCCAACATAAACGCTTCTACCTTATGCGAGTTTGTATGCATACTTCAACGAGTTTATTTTTACTTTTATGCAATTTCATCCATACACCAATGCGAGGTAAACTGACACAACAAGAAAAGTACCAAGCAAAGTCGTATAATCATCGCAGTACGCAATTATGCGAATTCATTAGACACTTTGCGAGTTCGCTCGCACGCTTTTACGAGTAAGTAAAGTTCATCGCAATAAAACATCAGAATATCATCTACTACGATGTACTCCTACCTTATTAAAGTTTATTTGTATTCTTATATGACTTTACCTGATACATCGTAATAAGTTCAAAAAATAACATCATATGCGATGAAAATTTGTCAGTCAGACATACATATATGTGATAGTGACTTAAAATAGTACTTTATACGATGTACAACGTGGTTTCTTATGCGACTCCTGGTTGTCTGGGTAGACGTTGACCAAACCAACCCCCTCCCCCCAAAAAGTCTACGTGGTTTATAAACGGCCCCTAAGTAACCTGATGACGCTACCTTGTATGAGCCAGAGGGAGGTGATCCCTACCTTGTATGAGCCAGAGGGAGAGGCGAGCAATACCTCATGTAGAAGTTCCTTGTGAAGCTCTTGAAGAAGTATCTATATGATGAATCAGGAGGATTCCGATAATGAATTCGGTTCTGATTCCGATGACCTATGATAAGAAGGCAGATGAAGAAACCCCTGAGGCGCTCCCTTCGCAGCAAAGAAATGACGACTGTTCCGAGTCAACCACTAGGCGTAGCGAACGGAAGCCCAGGCTCCCAAGTAAGTTATTAGATTTTCTTACTGGCATCAGAGCAACCTCTGCTGTAGAACTTTTCGACTCTTCAGATCCTCCTTCGTTCTACAAAGACAAAGGAAGCCTGACCATCGAAACTACTAGCTGGTGGCTGTGCGCGATGAGCTGCAATTGATGATGAGAAAAAAACAGATGTGGTGGCTAGTGAAGCGTTCTCCAGGAGTGAAACCGTTACAACCGAAGTGGGTATTCTGACGTAAAGAAGACGCTGATGGAAACCATGTAAGGGATAAGCAAAGATGGCCTATTAAGACTAGGCTACATTGTTCGTTAAAGGATTTCTCCAAAAACCAGGCCTCGGTTATCACGAAACCTATGCCTAGATGGATGTAAAAACGGCTTTCCTGCATGACGATCTCTACATGGCAATACTTGGATGGTGTCGAAGCAGAGAGACCCGGAAGGATTCTGCGGAATCTGTGAAAAAGTCTTTTATGTAGGAAAGAACCTAGATATTAAATACGAAAGATCGGAATATGTTTTCGAAACTTTACGGGTTCCTACGGAATCCCATGTTTTTATTGAAAAACACAAGATTTGCTCCGGGTGGTCAAGATTTGCTTCGGGTGCTCAGGATGCTTTTGGTTGCCCAGGATTCCCTCATAAACCCCAAATTCCATGTTGGAAGCTCGGTATTTAAAAAAAAAAAGTTTAATATCCTGTCCAAAGGCGTATATATTTCTTCGGAGATCCAGGATTCCCCTTGAAAGCCCAGAATTCACATGTGAGGCCAAGAGTGCTCCTATAAATCCCACAATTTCGATGAAAGCTTCCTAGTTGTTTAATTTTAACGTAATAATTAGTCCAAATTGTGTTTCCGAAGAAAAAAAAATCGTCTTGAATTGTACCTATCCCAGTTATCTTCAAAGTGCCAAAATTATCCATCGGTGAAGAAGAAATCCTCCTAATGGAAGTTAGCTGCAACTCAGCCAGATTTGTGGAATACCACAATCACCCGCGCTCGGTGTAAGCCTACCCGAGCAAAGTCTGACAGCAAATTGAAAACAAATTTTGATGTTTTGATATTGCAAATTATGATAACTCAGGTTGTTGTCGTTTTAATCGTTTTAACGGTTAAAACATCAAAAATGAGAGCAGAAAAATTTTCCCCTAACAGCAAGTTGAAAACAATTCCTGCTATCAGTGATAGCAAATTGATAACTGTTTTTGCTATCAGTAGGACAAAATGGAAAAAATCGTTAAATATAGGGGTTTTTCGATTGATATGAAATCCTAAATGCCATAAGATAATTACACTAATGGTATATTCTTAGAGTTATTATACAAGATTGCCTAGAAGTTAGTCCCTCCCCCTGGATATTCAATCTTGACGCGATGGGAGGGCTTAACCCATTAGCACTTTAGCGCCAGTTTATTCACCATCGCGTGGACTTTGAGCTAGATATATCTGGTTTACGAGTTGAGCGCATGTGAAAGAATCGGCCGTAAGTGCTAATGGGAACCAAAGGAGTATCCGTTGTGCATTTATCACATGTTAAAGACAAGTTATAATTCAGCTTGCATAGACCTAATCTTTACATTCTTTGAATTATCTCAAATTTAACAGTAACTGTTAAATTTAACGTAACGCAAGAGTGGGTAGGGGAGGTCTCTGCGTTACACTTATCATTCATCACTTGAATTTGAAAATACACAGGACAGTGGACGCTAGGATAAGTTGACTTACAGACTTACAGATTAGTTAACAATTAACTTCATTACCTTTAGATAATTAAGGACTGATTAGGTAAACATATAACTTTTGTTTTTTTTTTAACTGAGTTTATATTTGTATTTCTTATTTTAACCCTTATGTGGCCGACAGGGTACCCAGGTACCCAGCGCCCATTTAAAAAGCACGGTGTAGAAAAAAGCAAAAATTTTGTCGGACACATAACGGTTAATAGGTGTTGTAGGGATGAATACATAAAAGTTGACAAATAATCTTTATCATTTTTATTTTTGACACGAAAATCAGCTGACTGAACTTTTTGTTTTTATATCTTAGACGGTATTATAACACTGACCAAAAAATAGGAATTTAGTTACATGTTTCTTTAGGACTTAGGACGGTTGACAATGTAAAGGGTTACGGTGGATATAATAATACTTCGGACTGAGATGATCATAGATATGCAGAAGACGACTAGCGAAATTAAAAACACAATTAGACACATAGGGTAATTCGCCAATTGTTGAACGGTTAGTACTGGCATTTTCGTTTTCGTTTGTTTTTCCGTGCATAATTCCACTTTATTTGAAAAATATCCAGTGAACGTCTAGATCTACTTATTCCTTATACTGCCCATTGGATTTGTATTCCCTTTAATTCCATTTTCTAAGAGAAAATAGAACATTTGTATGGGAAGTCTGTAACCCAAATGTTGAACGCTTCCTTAAGCTTGCTCATCCTAATGTTGGACGGTTCTCGCTAATTGTTGAACGGTTGAAGCTTTGTTCGTAATTGATGACGTATAACCCGACATAAACCTATCATTCACCTGTTTTTATTTTGGGCACCAAACCCAACATAGACTCAACAGTTATCCGATGTGGGTCCAACAGTTGTCCAACATTTGATAAAATTTGATCCGACTTTGACCCGACATCCAACATTTTTCACTCTGGCGGAATTTTTTCCGGGTTTTTCGCGCTTTGCGCCCAGTTAGTCATTTGAGTGACAATTCATTCAAATGAGGGAGCGTTCATAAAATACGTCGCGCAATAATTGTCCATTTTAATCTCCCCCTCCTCCTATGTCACACTTTTTGTATGGGACCTCTGATTTTTTGTACGGGTCGTCACACTTTGATGAACTCCTCTCACCTCTCCCCCCCTCACAAAGTGTGACGTAATTTATGGACGTTCCAAAGGAATCGCTACCCATTTGAAGAGAGCTCTAGTGGACTGAAAATCGTTTTAAACAGAACCAAATGCAAAAAATGGCTTAAAAAGATTTGACTAGAAGCGAAAATGACAGAAGAAAAGAACACCTTCGACCGCCTTCGAAAGCCCCTGGAAACCCATGGGACCCAGTCAACTCTCTAGAATACCCCTGGAACAACCCTGAGATACTTTGAAAACCCGTGGATCGCTCCTGAAAAAGGTGAAGTGGAAAAAAATATCTGGCAGTCATGCTAACATCGTAGGTTATGCTAGTGTTCAACAATTGGATCTTAGCTGCATAATGATAGTGTGATAAGAAAAATATTTTTTCAAATGAAATTACAATGAAAATGTGATTTTAAACAATGTTAAACTGTTAAGGACATCTTTCCAGTTATTGTAACTATGGTGTGACTTTGATATTTGTGGTCGTTTTGTCAGCAAAGCTTATTTCGTAACAGCAATTTCTTAAAATTAATGCTAAGAAATGTGCAGTTTTCGGGTCATTAGCGGTACAAAACTTTCAATCGATATTTTTGACGTAAAATATGTATAATTTTATAATATTATTGGAGCAATATCATGACCCACATGTATACGCATCTAGATCATACGTTTACGTTGATGGAAAATTACTTAAGTTAAATTTATAATAACATTTTCAAAAACTGTTCAACATTTGGGTGGTGTTCAACAATTGGCGAATTACCCTAATAGACTATATTTTGACACACAGGGTTTGACTGATTTCTTTACAAAATCGAATGGAAGCTCAAAAAGTGTTATCTGACACTAATATGAGAGTTATTTGGGGATGATGCTGGTGCTGTCTATGACCAACATCGGTTATTGACACTATTCGTTATCAGCTTGAAATAATTTTCAGAATGTATTATAAAATAACTTAGGATTTTATTTGATTATTGTTTGGGGATGCTGTCAGAAAAACTAGTTGCCCATATCGGGCAACTCTCCGAATTATTTTCATAAATATCTAATCTTTAAAAATTAGCTATGACATATTTTGTTTTTGCTCTTTGTAATATTTGTCAGGAATAGTACTTTGAAGGCGTTAACATTAACAACCTTTTTTCTCTTTGAATGTTGTCCAGTGACCTCTGAGATTTACGATTACTGAAATATTGTTCAGTTATCAAATCATCTTTAGACCTTCCATTCGGTCAAACCACTAGTGCGATGGGATAGTTAAAACACAGTATTTTTAAAAACTACTACGACCCAATACTAATTACTACACACTTTGCTCAAGTTGACGACATCGTCTAGTCCATCGTGAGTATTGGTCGTAGTAGGGGGAAAGTTGGGAAAGGGTCCAGGCTTTGCTATTTAGCTGCCCTGCAGCTCCACCTGGTCACTCTACAAAAAAAAAGATTGCCTAGAGTTAAAAGTTTTTTTTTTTTAATAGTTCGAAGTGACAGCAAAACGAAATCTAAGTTTGAAATCAAATTTAGTCAAAACGAACTGATATCAAAATGTAATATCAATTAGCTGTTGAATACAAATCGAGTTTTCGATTTGCTATCATTTTGTTGTCAGACTCTACTCGGGTACTCAACAGCCCGTGTCCGATTTTCTCAGAAGCAATTTGTCTAGAAATCACGAACCTGCCCCAACAATCCGAAATCCTCTCCTCGTAGGCACAGCATTTCTCTTGCAGACCCAGGATTCCCTTCGGAAAACTATACCTTGTCTTGGAAATGCAGGTGAGAATCCTGCTCTTATTTTTCTTTAAAGTTGTGACCAATTACTCTGTTTGTTCACTCTGAGCATACAGCTCAAACCATTTCTCAGTATAAAAATTAAATAAATAAGAGGAAATGTTAAAAGAAGGGAGGGACAATCACAACCCGACTTGAAATTTTTAACAAAAATATAACACAATGCTAACAAACCATGATATTTTTAATTTATTGGGATATAATCATGTTCAACATCTTTGGTGTTTTCCAAATACTATAGCTTAATTATAATACATTATGTTATACATGTCGTTTGATAACTCATTGTATTATAACTAAGTTTTGAGTCTTCGACATTTGAAAAATATTTTTTCAAGATTATAACATATTTTGATAGAAGCTAGTATCCTGAGGCTAAAATTCATATCACATTTTGTTATAATTTTGATATGATTATAATAAAATAGGTTTTAATCTTGATTAGATCAGTGTACTTTTTGTTATAATTTCAGTTATTTCAACATCATCCTGCATCTAGTTTATAACATAATAAGTTATTGAAAAATATCATAACATCATTACACAATATGATATAAACTTGATATAATTTTCCAGTCGGGAAACAATAATTAAAAATCAAATATCAATAAAACCTTTAAAATATACAATCGGGCAACCTGCGGGGCCACGGTTCACGAGAAAAAGCCTTTTCGCCGGTTCCTGGGAGGCCAACGAGCCATCGCTCGTTCACTTGAGTTGTAGCCAGAAAAGCGAACACAAACTCGAAAAACCAAAGTTTTGTGAGAAGGACAGTTGAAGCTAGTGTGCATCATTTGTGGAGTAGTGAACCACCGATTTTCCCACGTTTGGGTACATTTTTTCCGCCCGGCGGTACCACACAACATCCTGCAGCAAGGATCGGTTCCATCGGACCAATAGCAGGAGTTTCAGGACTTAGTGAGTGGATGTTGCCAAGTCGCGAAGGCTGAAGTTGAACCAAAATCATCCCTGGGCGCTGAAAGCACAGCGGACTATGAAAGGATCGTGTGGACGACATGGAACCCCCCTGTACGGAAACCGGAGGGCAGTAGGAGCGGTAGAAGCGACCCGGAAAAGAGGACCCCTTCTACCGTGCGACAGCCGGCTACGTGAGGACCGAGAGAAGCGTGCCGGTATTACAGAACCCCCCCAGTGACCCTGCTGACCACGGTAGATCGCGTGGCTACGATCCGCTACCGTAGGACTCCGCCAGCCAGCTACCAGCGACGGGCCCAACATTGACACCCACCCCAACATTGACAAACTCGTAAGTGTAGTCAGAGCCGTAGCGTGCGGTTGGCCAGGTTGGCCCCCGCCAAGGGCGCCGAAAAGGCCTAAGGCTAGAAGAAAATAAAATGATGATATTTTATTTTATAGATTTTGAGTATTTCTTTGCAATTTCTTGCTAGGTTTCCTTCAGAAAATCTTTCAGAAATTCTTCTAGGGATTTCTTTCAAAAATTCTCAAACAATTCCTCCAAAAATTCTCACAGAAACTCAAAACAGAAAATCTAAAATTCTTCTGAAGATTCCTCTCGCAATTTTTCGAAGGATACCTATAGAAACTCCTCTAGGGAGACTTTCAGAAGTTATCTAGTAATTTATTCAGAAATTGGTTAAAGGTTTTTTTTTTAATATTTTTCTAAGGATTTTACTAGATAAACTTCCATAGTTCCCTTATAAAAATCTTTCTAAAAATCTTTCGTGGATAAATTTGGAAATTTCCTTCAAGATACCTTTAGAAATTTCTCCACAGATTCTATAAATTTTCTGGGGGTTTAAGCTTCTATTTCTCGATACTTCTATTTCACATTTTTTCCTTTTTTTCCTATAGAAAATCCTTTAGAGATTCCTTTAGAAATCCCACCCAGGATTTTTTCAGAAATGCCTCTGAGAAAAAATCTCGCATATCGCTTAGAAAATCTACCATTGATTTCTTTCAAAATTATTCCATGTTCACTAAAGATTTCTCCATAAATTTCTGCTGGAGTCCCTCTATAAAACCATGAGTTTTCCCATAAACTCCTCCAGAAAATCATGAACTTGGATTTTTTTTTCATAAATTTCCCCAGGTATTCCGTTAGAAAATCCGCCATTGATTTCATCCAAAATTTCTCCAAAGGTTTTTTTTTTTGAAAGCCTTACATGGATTTCTTCAGACATTCCTCCAGTGATTTCTTCGTTAAACCTTCTGGGGATTTTTAAATAAAGCATTGTCCAGTTAGAATCCGGATGCAAAGGATAATTTATTGTGACGCTCTCAATGATCATAATCATATTTTTTTTACAGCAGTCTGATCATAAACAACTCCTCTATTGATGGTGAGAATTTCATCGATTTTCTTGCTACGAGTGAAAAGTTATTTCAGATTGAAGACAAGTGAAGGAAAAAAATCTTGCACAAACACGCTGAAAATTAAGCGTGGTCAGGTACGACAGTCGCGAAAAATGTTAATGTCTCCATAACCATTATGTGTGATGTGCACAGATGTTGTTAACCATGCCATGAGGAAGTGCCCAAGGAAGATTGAAGTTTATGTTCATGGATAAATCTGTTTGGAATTCCAAGATTTGCCAGGAAGTTCAAGCTCTGGACATCGTTTTCTCACATCACGATTTTGACACCAAATGTGTACAAAGATGATAACCTCAAGAATCGCGTGCTGCTTTCCAAAAATGCACACAAGGGATCTGTAGAGGTTTGAGCTAATTTGGTGAGCTATCACGACAGCCTGAGATGTGCAGTGGTGTCATCACTGTTGGATAGTGTTTATTAACGAAAAAACACTCAAATTTCGCTTCTTTGGAATTCACTGAATAGCCCTTAATTTCGCAAGAAGAGAAATATTTGGCAAAGTTTCTTTGGAATCCTAATCAGATTGGTAGAGGGTCTCAGGACACTACAGAGATGACCTGATTGTTAAACAAATCCGCCGAAGGGGTTGATGTTAAAATTTACTAGCATTGTGCAGATTTTTAAGGAAGTAATCACGGAAAAAATGAGAAAATGCATTAAAAATTAAATTAAATAATTTTAATGATATTTTTCCATGAAACTACAGTAAATTATCTTTGTTTTGAGGGCTTCACCATTTCTGTTTGTTATTCCACCTCTGAGATATAAGTGATTATCTGCGTCCGGATTCTAACTGGACAATGCTTTATCCTCCAGAGAATCCTTAAGTTTTTTTTTATCAGGAATTACTTCAAAAATTATTTCAAAAATATTTCCAGTGGGTCTACACAAATTCTTACAGGCAATTCTTCACGGACTGCTTTAGGATTTCCAGGAATTAAAAATTCTTGCTGAAATGTTTCCCGGGTTTTCATCAGGTATTCCTCCGAATATTCCTGCAGAAACTCCTCCAGAGTTTCAGAACTTCATTCAGTGATTCCAGCAGGAATTCTTCTGGAGATTCCAACAAAAAACTTATAAAGAGAGTTCTACAGGAATTTTTCCCGGTATTCTTCCATGTCCATGGTGCGTCTAATGATTACTGAAAATTCACTTTTATCTGGGAAATATTATGATTAAACTTCAGAAGAAGCCATTGGTAAATTTATTTGGTAAAGCAAATATAAATTTAAATAATAATAAAGATAAATTCAAAATAAAAAGGTCGTTTCCAACTCCTAAAGAAATACACAACTGAAAAATACTCTAAGAAAAAGGAAAAATTCGGGGAAAATCTGTTTCTTCGAAACACCAAAATCCAACCTTTAAAGAAGGAGCACCTTTTTTGAGCCACTATGGTTTTTTTTAGATTTTTAGAACTTTATTTTGGTACCTAAAATCAATTTCAGACATTTTTTGAGACCACCATTTGACAGCTGGGCAACTGCTTGACAGCTCCACCCCTTTACAAAATGCAACGAGGGGTGATTCGACAAATCGAGCCCATACAAGCTTCGAACTGATTTTTAAATAGGTTCCCGGGCACCAAAATTCATGAAAATTTTTATTTCGGCTCAGTTTGACATGCAGATTCAGGAGTCGCCTGAACACCGCTAAAGAAACCAATTGTCGTGGGGCGCCAATTTGAATGCTACGGCTCTGAGTGTAGTGTACTGGTAGGATTCTAGATAGGGCAGCTAGGGACGATAGGGCCTTTTTCCAATAAACCGCCGTAAAAAGTTATTCTATCTTCTTTTAATTATTTCCTCTTTCCTCGAATTGCCTCGTCGTGGATGTGCCGACCCTGAGAGTTGGGTAAAGGCTCTAGAAATAAGGGATTGGGTAAGGATTTTATGGACTGAGCGGGCATAACAGAGACGAGTTACAAAATTAAGTATTTCCCTTGATTTTTCCGTAGGCAGACCAGATTGTCTTTAGGGCGCTCAGGATTTCATTTATAATTTCTTTTAGAAGTCCTTGACTCGTTTTGAAAGCTCGGGATTACTCTTGCATGCTCATTATTTTTCTTAAAATTTCAGTATTCTTCAATGAAGCCCAAGATTTCTACCAAATACTCAGGAGTTCGATATGAAGGCCATGACTTCCTTTTGCAAGGTCAGCATTTCTCGCTGAAACCTAAGTCTTTTCTCGAAAGCCAAGGAGTTCTATCAGGAGTTCTTGTGGGTTTCGTGGCCGTGCGGATGTGTCCGTTGTTTGGGCGCGGAGTTCGATTCCTGCTCCAGTCGACATCGTCGGAGTCGGACAACATGGACATGCCTTGCATGTTCAAGAAATTCGGCTTAGAAGTCTAGCACAGCACTTCAAAACCCAGGTTTTCTCTTGGATGTCCATGATTTGTCTCGGAAGCACAGGACGGACTCTTTATGGAAGTCCAGCTTTCTATTAAAACGTCCAGAAGTTCCTTAGAAAAGAAGTCACATTTAGGCTGAGTGTACCAGTTATCGCCATAGTGGTTCCCTATTTGGCCATAGTTCAAAATGTTGCATCATTTCAAGAGTTTTAATGACAAAATACATTTAAATGCTAGCTCCTAGAACTTTAATAATAGATCGAAGCTTGAAAACTTTCTAAATTTCCACTATGGCCAAATAGGGAACCACTATGGCGATAACTGGTACACTTACCCTACTATCACAAATGCAGTTATCCCAAATGAAGTGCTTTTTTCATACGTCCCATTACGTTCCCTTGACTGCATAGGCAGAACGTAAATTACTCAGCTGATCAAAAGTTCACATCCGGTGCAATGTCCACTGCACCACCAACCAACCAGCGCAGAAAATTTCACCGCTCGCAACTCACTCCACGAAAACGCCCTGCGTCGTCCATCGCCCATCAACGCGCGCCTAGCTAAGCCAAACCGGATAGGCCCATACCTACCTCCGAAACCCACTCACTCACTCACATGTCGTCAAAGCAACCAACTGGCTGGCTGGCTGGTTGACTCTGGTTTACTAGCTGCATCGCACCGTCGTGAGCTGGTGGAAGAGCTGGACGTGCGCACCTATCCGCTTCACAAATGAAACAGCGAGCTGGTGAGAGAGCTCGGCTCGGGAGGAATCCCCCCTGATTTGGCTCTTTGGGTGAGCGAGCTGAGCTGTGGTCGGTCGGACGGTGAGAAAGCTGAATTAAAATTTTGCTACGTCAAATGAATGGAAAACAGTTGTGCTCCGTTCGTTGCTCAAGAAGTAAGGTACCTCTCCACTGTAGTGTGTGCGCCGCTGGTCGATAGAATAATCCAAGGCATAGAGTTCGACGCGCTATTCAACGGCCGAAGTATTTAGTAATCGATCCGTTTTTTATGGTGTTTCTATCTCTACCACCTTGCTTCTTTTGGTGGTAGCTGTTTGTGAGTTCGTTGTTGGAGTTTTTTTGGAGAAGAGTTTGACCGTTCCAGAATATGATCAGTTTGCAGCACAGCTAAGAAATTCAAGAATCTGTGATTAGAAGGTATTTGATCGGATATCCAAAAAAAAGCGTAGAAGAAGTGTTCGGTGGTGAAGCAAAGTAATTGATCAAGTTCAGTGCGATCGGCAGTCAAAAAGAAAAGTGATCCGAGTTCGAGTTTAGCTGCACCGAAAGAGGATGTTGGTTCGGTGCGAGCAGTAATCAAAGGCCGGAGAAGAAGAATTCAGCTTGCGCAAACAAAACCTGCTGACGAGAGTCCAGTGAAGTGTGGTGCAAATATTTTCGTTCAATCTCGTCAGCGAATGTTGACGCCATCGACGGCAGTCTATCAATTGTGAATGCTAATATTGAGTGATTTGAGCCTCGCAGTGTATAGTGTGTTAAATCCGTTTGCATTGTACGTAAAGTGAGCGAGATCTTTGATCGATCGAGGGTGATCTTCATTGTGTTGACGTCACGCTTACGTTCCAGACCACGACAGCGCAGTAGGTAGGCGTTGAAGATCGAAATCCTGCACGGCAGTGTCGACGTAATCGCGCTGAGAGCGAGCAACAATAACAATAACAACAACAGCAACAGCATGATCATTGATCATCATTGATCGCATCGCCAGCAAGTGGAGCCAACGCGCTCCAGAGAGAAGAGGCAACACGCGCGCTTCAATCGGTTTCGATCGTCATCACCAGATTCTCCCACCCCTTGACGCCAAGACTCGCTTAGTCAGTGCGACCCACCCTCCTACTCTATCGTGCGGCGAATTCCGTTTCGTCACGCAAGGGTTCGCCGCGAGAGCTCACTCCATCTCTGCGGTTTTCAGTTCACCTGCCTGCGGCTGACGGCAGGTTCAACGGCTCCGGATCCTGTGTCGATCGTTGGTGGTGTTGGTGGTGTGGTGGGCGACGATCGGGTGTCTTGAAGAGCAGTGAAAGACGAGGAGGTCGTGCAGTTTGGTCAGAGTCTTCGATCGAAGGACCCTCCTCGAACCGCGCGCGAAAACCGGTTGGATCGTCTCTGACGACGGGTTGACCTCTTCTTCGTCGTTGCCTTCGCCCGACTGCCTAGCTAGGCGGCTCTAGCGCACGGGCCTGGACGACTGGTTCCAACGTTCATTCAAAGCTGCCCCCAAGGTGGTAACACACAGTGAATGGGTCATTTGCGAAGCGGATCTTGTGCGCTACGATAAATATTACACGAAAGACGACGACCGGAGAAAACTGCGCGCGCTGCGACTGATAGTTCCTATATTTGCGACACGGAGGAGATTCGTTTTATTAGAGAAGAGAAGGATCCTATATTTATTAGAGCGGCGAGAGATAGGAAGATGCTTATCACCAGCAACTATAATCAAAAGGTAATTTGTGACTTGTGGTATAAATACGCGCTTTAGATGTTTGTTGTTTTTGAAATAAATGTCAAGTATACAATCGCAAAGATTGACTCACCAGGATGTAGTTGCTTATGAGATAGAGATGGAAGTTTTGTAATAAATTTTAGTGATAAATGTTTACATTTGAAATGAATGTAGAACTTTTGTAGCAGGACCTAAACATCAAGTACATACTAGCCTGCATTTTGTCTAAGTAACATCTTTTTAGAAATTCCATTATTCTAGGATCCGAATCAGCAAGCATTTTTTTGCAAGCTTCCTTCAGGATTCGTAGTGGAATTTTGGTCTAGACTTCAAACATGTTGAAGTTAAGGATACACATTATAAGGTTCTGCGTAAAACTCTGAAACATGATTTAAGACTTCTTCTGTGTTTATCTTCAACGAATTGTCAAGAAATCGACTTCTATAGAACTATACCTTACATGTAGAAAGTCCTGTGTTCAATATTCCATCCGTTTCTTCTACATCGTTTCTGTATCTTTTTATCTTCTCTTTGCTTTCAGCATACATTCGAGTCTCATGTATATTCATATGTTTAAAGCCATTTCTAAAACCAGAAAGAGTTGATAAAACTGTTACCGTCCATAGTCCACCAAGTGATGTTGTGTCTAACACATCGACATTATGCTATACCGAGTTTGTGCCGCATATTCACAGTAATAAGCAATCTATCACTACAATGCTCCCAGCAACTGTTTATCCGCGTTATATTCGGTCTGCAGTGGGCGATTGAATGTATCATCAGTTGAAACTTAAAGTAGAACAGAGGGCTGTTTTTTTCTGTGATTGTGAAATCACCATTTCTCAGCAAGGAAAGCAATAGTATTGTGGAATGTGGAGTATCATCTCTCCTTCAAACCTTTATTAGAAATTACCTAAATAATAATAACTCCGATGACAATATCATTCAGTTTAACTGCAACTGGAAAGCATAAATCGTGGTGTTGTGGATTTATTACTTTGATTCATATAAAATAAATCTATGCTATGGTGTACTAGTTTTGATCTATGGTTGGAAATGTTTATTTAGCTTTCGTTAGAATTACGGAAAGCCCCCTCTAGTACTACCGGCATCTCAGCAGAAATACTCAAGATTTTACAGAGATATCTGTCCATGCTATAGAGCCTGTCACGTTTCTAGAGCCTCGTGGCCGTGCAGTTAGCGTCACCAAGCGTATAACCGTACCATGCCATGTGGTGAGGAGGGTTCGATTCCCGCTCCGAATGATGAAACTTTTCGCAAGAAATGTTTCCTCCTCGTATCCACCGGTGCTCGTAATGTGTGTCGTGTCCGTTGTCTAATGTGAAGCTTCGTCCAGTCTGTACAGCCCCTGGCTGACGACGGTGTCCGAGTCTTTTTTTGGAACTCCCATCATAACTATTGCTGAAGCTTAGAACCTTAATCGAAAATCACTTGTTTTTTTGTATATTTTTCCTTAAAACTGTAGTGTTATTCCATGGAATTACTTGTTTTCGGTTGGTATCTTTTGATAACATATCATAATTTGTACCGTATTTGTATCGTTGCTATTTTGAAAATATTTAAACTTATAAACATTTAAGTTAAAAGTTGTTGAAACTAATTTGAGAATAACCGGATCACTGGGTTTAAGAGATTCCGAAACACGTAAGAAAATCATCAATAGTTAATATCTTTTACGTAAGATGATGTTCAAACGGATTCCACGAAACAAGATATGCCTAGCAAAAATATAAACATGAAGCTAATTGCGTAACTAAGTGCCATCCATCGAACGCCTTTCCTGGTTCGTAAATCACTCCAAGCAATCGTTCAATAAGCTGCGCTTTCAAGCTATTACAAGTAGTAGCTCCGTCTCGTTCCCACCACCTCCGCTCCGTATCGTCATCCCGGTATACATTTCCCAATTAGCATGACAATAACGCTCCACGATCACTCCTCTGCTGAACCTGCCTGCATCTTGTGCTTACCCGACCCGGGCCCCTCGGTCCCGATCAATAGCCCATTAATTAAGTCACCCCCAGTGCCACTTATCGCCGGAGATTGATTGACAAAGTACCGATTTGTTCATTACCACTACATATCATATACAATTTTATCTCACTGACTGCCGCACCGGGAGACACATTCCTCCAGCCAGCGTACCCGTGAGAGTACACACGGGTAGCTAAGAAGGAATGTTTGCTTTGAGTGGGTCTCCTGAGCTGGACACAATGATGCCGGTAAGGTAAATACCGGTCGCCATGTCAACAATGCAATGGGTCACCTCCACAAAAACAAGCTTGTGCTTGTTTTTATTAATTTTTTCTTTGATTTGTTCACATTCTCAAATTCATTTTTCTTTGGGAATTATTGATCGTCTTCAGAAGTATATGTCCAAGTTTTTACGGTGCTATTGAGTTTATTCGATGATTTGTTTTGGATAGTCTTGTAAAATGTCATATTTATAAGATAAACAAATTGTTACTGCAAGTCAATGAGCTTGGTGGTCTAGTGGCTACCGCTTCTGATTCGTCTGCAGAAATTACAGAGTTCAATCCCTGGCCTGTCCGTTTCCTCCTACTTTGTATATTTCTACCTACTTTCTCGTTCTGTACTCTACATAGCAACATATTCAAGTAATCTTATGTTCAAGCCATCGCTAGAACCAAAATCGGAACGAAAAAAACCCCAGTTCCCTTCCTTCAACTTCCAGAGCACAGTGTCAATCTATCTTTCCCTCCTCCAACTAACTACTGTAAGGGCTTGGCCGGTGCCGTTATTGATAAAACTCGGTGTCTGGGACAACAACATCATCAAAAAAAATCGGAATCGCTGGGTCACCCACCAGATGAAAGCAGAGTCTCCTATTTAATTTGATGCTGAGAGGGAAATGGTCTATCGGGCGGTTCAAGTGTTCCAGAAGTCCTTTTGAGTTTACTCATTCATGGGGTTCCTTCTGGGATTCGACCAAGAATATTTCTACACGGATTTCCCAGAAATTTACACGACATGTCATGTAAATCTCATAATACATCATATAACCGTCCATTATATGTCATGTAACTCAGCCTGACTCAGATTGGTTATGTAAAGCCTCACAACTGGAAGTTTACATGACAAGGAATCCTTTTTGGTTCAATATGTGTGGTATTACATCTCGTAGGATTCTCTTAGAATTCATTAATATGTATTTTTGTGGAAATTCTTCAAGAAGATGCTTTTGGGATTCTTTCACGTAATCTCATAGGATTCCTCTATGTAGTCTCTAAGTTTTCCTCCAGAATTTCTTCTAAGATTTCTCAATGGGTACCTTCTGAGCTTCCTCTAGAGATAGTCGTGTTTGTGATACATTTTTTGGGATTCTTTAAGGATTTCATTTTGATTTTCCTCCATTATTGGTTTCCTTTGAAATTCGCCCACACATTTCCTCTTAAACTTCTACGAGAAATCCCTCAGGAGTTCTAACGAAATTCACCCAAAAATTGGAAGTTTTTGCGTGACGTAATTATTGACGCTCTCTAATCGTTTCTTTTGATATTCCTCCAAGAGTTTTTTCTTCGATTCCTGTAAGAAGTTTGCTCTTTTGAGAGTTTGTTTCTGAGATTTCTCTCAGGATAAAATAAAAATCCTGTAGGTCATCTCGTAGAATTTTCGCTTTCTTTGAAAATTTTCAAAGATTTGTTTTATGGTATTTGGCTAGGAAGTTCTAAGAACATCTTTTGGTATTCCCTTAGACAGACAGACGAAGAATGTTGCTTCTGTTGTTTTAATTCCTCCTAGAGTTTCTACGAGGAGTCTTTCACGAGTTTTACCAGGAATTGTAACATCTCTAGGGATTTTGTTTTGGGTTTTGGTGAATATATAACGAAGCCATACCTCGAATTTTCAAAAGCACAAACCTGAAGAACCGAGGGTTGGTTTGCGCTGAAAAGTTGATCGATTGGTCACCACCAGCGGGTCACCAATCGATCAAATTTTCAGCGCAATCCGTGTTTTGGTTCCTTAGATTTGTGCTCTGGAAAATTCGAGGTGTGGCTTCGTTATATATTCACCTTAAGAGATCCTCTTCAAAAGCACCTAGTAGTTCCTTCTGAGATTCACCCACTCGCTCCTCCGGAAATTCGTTAAAGATTTTTTACATTTTTATTTTTTCTTTAATTTCACTAGAAATTCCTCCTTTCCCAATAGTTCATCCATAGATTCTTACATTTTTCCCTGTGAATCCACCAGGAGTTCCTTCAGAGATTCTTCAAAGAGTTCCTCCTATCATTCATTCAGGAAATCTTTTTGGAATTCGTCCAGGTCCAGGAGAAATCCAATAGTTCCTTCTGAATTTCCTTCAGATTATTTTGAGATTCTTCCAGGAGTACTTTCTAGGGTTCCCCCAGAGGTTCTATCTAAAATTCATCCAATTATTTTCTAGGCTTCCCTCTGGAGTTTCCTCCGGGATTCTTCTAGGAAAGATAATATACGATCTAGCTAATATAAGGACACCAGGAAAGATAAGATACGTCCAAGCATTTATGCATGAGTTCTGTCTGGGATTCCTTCTATAAATTGTCCATAAGTTGTTTCTGGGAAGCTCCCATGAGTTCTTTCCAGGAATCCTTAGGAAATTCATTACGGGAATCTTCCAGGAATTCTTTCTTGGAATCGTCTTGATTTTCATTTTGTAAACCCTTGTGAATCCTATAGAAGTTTCTTTTAGAAATCTTTCAGGTGTAGGAGTCCTCCTGGAGTATCTTTGATATTCCACCAAGAGTTTCTAATGCCACACTGGTTTTGAATGATAACCGTAAGGACGTGGCCGAAGCCGTTTTTCCTATTTACTTTTTAGATGTGTGTAAACAAATTACTATCACTGAATCTGTGACGAAGTGCAGTTTAACGTTATCTTGTAGCGAAGCTTGAGGTCTCATGTCACGGTCGCCATATAGAGGGGAGGGGGGCATAATGTCCCGATCCTTATGACGCGTTTCTATGCTAAATACACTTCGATCTTATTTTACGTCCACTATCGGTGGAGGGGGCGGTGTGCGTTAACTGAATTGAACGTAAAAAAATCATAGTACTTACCTTCTCCCGTCAAAATACTAATACTAAGGTGCTAGTTCACCTTCTCCTTGTGTTTAGCAATGTTTGAATATTGACCAAGAGCGATCTCGTGAGGCCATTCACTATTCAGAATTGTGACCTCAGATGACAAAACTGATCACCACATAAAATAATAAATGAAATCATTAGATTTTTCCAAAAATAAGACAAAATTGTTTTAACAATTGGCAACACTGCTCAACTAGAGCCAAATTTGACTGAATATGTCGGATTCACAAGATGTTAACAATTGAACAAATGTTCAGAAGATTTCACATTGGTATCAAGTGGTACCCAGCATGGCATTATTCAATTAAACTATACGATTTTCAAAGCTGGCAACACTGCACAGACGAAGAAATATTTCATACAGTCATACAGTCTAGACTTCTACTACGAGGTTGATTCGGGGTTTCCTTAGGAATCCCAAAGTTTTCTTTAGCAAAGTATAGTACAAGAATAGATCTCTCATAGGTAATTAACATTTAATTAGTTGGCAATTTGACCGATAGAGGCGCTATGCAAAAAGTTTCAACATACACTCACCGGCAAAAGCTCTCATAAGTTATCACATGCGGTATCGTAAGATCTAGTTTGTTTGGAACAAAAGTGTCTTCGGTAAAGTTGTTCAGAAGGTCGTGAACAATTTGATGGTTCATGAATTAGTTGGTCATTTCACCGCTAGGTGGCGCTAGTTGTCAAGTTTTAAGCTTTTCTATCTCTGGATCCGAAGCAGATAGAACAGTGTCGTCTTCGGTAAAGTTGTTCAGAAAGACAAGGATTGTCTGATGATTAACCAGTTAGTTGGTGATTTCGTCACTAGATAGTGATACCTGTCTAGTAATGTTTTAAACCTCTCTATCTCGACATCTTGACATCAAGGCAGATAGTATGCGTTGTCTTTCACAATATAAATACACAATTCTTAAGAACTCCAATGGTGCTGTAGTCACTGTTGTGACGGGTTCCGTCTCATAAAACTCTGAAAATAATATTTCGGTGGAGATATAATAGGTTCCTTACTATTTGAATAGGACAGATCGGTGAAGTACTAGATTGGTAGTAATGAGCTGAATTTTAGTATGGTGAGAAGGTCAATTCTCCGTTTCTGCAATGAAATGATACAAAAAACGTGGGTATTATGATTCCTTGCCTAGTTTGATGCTGTTTGAACAAAACTTTGGGCAACAGTGTTGTTGTTTCCTCCATTTCTTGCAACATAAACAACATAGTTATCCAAAGTTTTGCTCAAATAGCATCAAACTAGACAAGGAATCATAATACCCACGTTTTTTGTACCATTTCATTGCAGAAACGGAGAATTAACCTTCTCACCATACTAAAATTCACCTCATTACTACAAATCTAGTACTACACCGAACGTGCCCCATTGAATAATAGATTCAGGCGCACGGTTTGTTGGGAAGCTGCTCCTTTGGGAATTATATAAAAAAAAACTAGGATGTAAGTTTATTAACAGTAATTAGTTGTAGTTCATAATTAAAAATAATATGTTCCTGCATTGAAGGTAATCGAAAATGATCTGCTGTCAATAAGTGTTTTATTCCGGAGGAAACAACAAACTTCAATGATCCTAAATCATTGTCGAAAGGAGCAATGGAAGATACAAAGCGAAGTCTCAAATTTCTGGAAGAACGAACTCGACTATGGGGAATGCAGTACGCGGAAAATGAAAGGCGTTTATAAGAGGAATACAGGCAGAAGTTGTTGGAGATTGAAGAGGAATATGAAACAGTTGTTTAACAGATGGAGTTGGACTTCTGTGCCAAGAAGATAGACGTTGGTGAACAACATTGTGGAAAAATACTCACTTAAAGTCTGAGCAACAGAGTGCAAAAGATTGTATCCCTTCCACATCTGTCTGCAATGGTATCTCCAGTCCTGACGCAGTGGTACTGGTAGATAATCGTCCTTCTTCAAAACCAAGTATGTAGAAGTTGTTCCTTGAAGAAGCTTTTCTTCGGTAACACTAATAACACGTGACGCGAGACAGAGCACAACACTTATTATTATTACAACTTTAAAAAGGAGATTCTTTATTCTTTATTTCTTTAAGTGTTAAACTAGCGTAAGTTAAAAAACACCCATCGACAGGACGATGTCCGACGGACTTCGTTGATAACTAATACTACAATCCTACTGTGTGCAGTATTCGTCGTTAAGCTTTGTTTTTTTTACTGAATTCTCAGCTTGATCAAGTGAAAAAGAGAGGAGCATCGACTTCATTCATTAAGGGGCGGTCGGCACCTATATTACCTATATAAATAAACTATGTGACAATTTGTCCCAGAACCTATCTAGAGTTTTTTTAGTTAGTATCCTAAGTATTTTATGAGATCTGTTAAAAATAAAAAAGGTTCGCGCATAAGATAAAAAATAATTTGAAGGATTCCGTCAGCTAATTTTCCAGAAAACTTCCAGGAGCTCAATCAGACATCTAACAATCTAACTAGAATTTTCTCAGAAATTCTGTCAGAAGTTGCCATTCGTCAAACTTTTGCAAACATCTCTTGCCAAAAGCAATGCATGGATTACATGCACCTACCATTGCATACCTAAGCTAAGTATTGTCATCATTCAGAAGTATTTTCAATAACACATCTCCTTGTGTACAGAACGCTTCGCACTCCTCTGCGGCCTGTTGACAGTGCTTTTGAATTTGTCAATACTTTTTCGTCGCAGTAGTGTCGTCGTCGTGGTGGCAAAACAACAGCCTTGCGGACTCTGGCACGGACGACGGTCGGTCGGTTGTTGTTGTTTGCCGAAAGAACGTCTCAAGGATGGACAAACGCAACCGCATAGGAGGTGCCTAGGGGAGTCTGCGGCAGAATGCACGGTTGAGACAAATGGTTGTACATTGTAACTGCATTAATGCATATATTCTCTTCTTCTCAGCGTGAGGTTCCAACTGGGAATTCTGCTACTCAGCTTAGTGTTCCTTGTAAAGCTCCACTTTTTTGGGCGGAATTTATCAATTTGTTTGCCAAAGTTTCCAATTTCAAACTCGTAGATCGTGTGGCAGACTCGAGAACGGGCTTGATGGTCTAGTGGCTACCGTTTCTGATTTGTATGCAGAAGATCCCGGGTTCAATCCCTGGTCCGCCCCTGCCCCCTACTTTGTATCTTTCTGTTTACTTTTTCTCTTTCTCTTCTCTACATATATGTACAATTCAAGCCAGTTCACAGCTGTAGCTAGATCAGAACCGAGTTGGAAAAAATGTTTTTCTTGCTTACAAATTTCACAACAAAGTATCAATCAATCATATAACGTCTACAAGTTATGCAACCGAACTGTGTCGCATCTCCTTCAGAGTAATCAATACACAATCTTCACCTAAATATATTCCCTATCCATGGATCGCATTACCGACCAAAGGTGACATCCAGTTCTCACCTTCCTACCCTACTAAGGAATACCCCATCCGTGCTGGTTGCGGGGACGCAGAGTACTCTCGGTTTCTAGTAACAACAACCATCACACTCTAACATTCCTTTCCCTTCCCAACTGACTGCAAGGACTTGACCGGCGCCGATATTGGTTCAAAGTCCATCATGCAGTTGGATCTCAGTGCAATTCATACCAATTCAGATTAATCATGGATGGGCAACCATTGATATGTCGGTCAGTTTAACCTAAGCTAAGCTATATTGTGTGGCAGACTTGAGTCCTTACAATAAGTTGTGAAAGGAAAAGAACGTCAGGATGTTATTATTATTGTCTTTTCTAGAGACCGAGCATATCTCTGAATCTCCACAATCATCACGTGAAGGCTGTTGGGTTTAGTTAGTGTTGATGGAATTGTTGAAGTCATCTTCTTTGCTAAGACAAAGCACACCCATTAACTAAAAATTTACTTGTTTTCCCTAACTGGTGCACATTACCCCCGACACCCCTAAGAACACTCGCCATCGCGTCAGTCGCTTTGCTTCACGCGGTTGAGTCAGATAATAGGCAGCAGTGCAAAATACAAACTCTCCGACTGACGCGACGAAGCGGCCTCCGCGCGACAAGTGTAAACATCCGCCTGCCTAAAGAGTGTGTCGGGTCGGTCGGGTGTGTGCGACTTACCTACGGCGAGACCGAGACCGGGCTTGCTGCTGCGGCTAACGA